>NC_051228.1:25747996-25917996 GCF_015220715.1 Pygocentrus nattereri | reverse complement strand
TACTGATGTGTGCAGAACCTACATTAATATACAGTACGATGCTCTGATGTAAACAGGCAAATATATTAATATACAATCTGAAATTCTGATGTAAATACAATGAAATACAAATTTACAGTATGGTGCACTGGTTTAAACAAATTAAAATAGTGATAGATGATGTAAAGTGTGATGTTAATAGACTAATAAGCTAATATACAGTGTGATAATAATTCTGTAAACAGACATATATTAATATACATTATAAGCTATTTATGTAAATAGATTAGTGTACTAAAATATACTATATATATATATATATATATATATATATATATATATATATATATATATATATATATATGTAGTATACTACATATAAACTATTATACATTATGATATACTGGTCTAAACAGACTAATATGCTATTTACAGTTAATATACATCATGATGGTCTGATGCAAACAGACTTATATATAAATGTCCAATATAATGTACATATGTAAATATACTAATATACTAATACACAGCATTATGTCCTTGTGTAAGTACACTAATATATTAATATGCAGTATGACATTCTGATATAAATAGTCCAATATATACTTTACAAGACACTAATCTGTTCTAAAGTATTGATTTTAACCAGACTTACTGTATGATGGGCAGATTTAAATAGACTAATTTAGTAGTATACGGCATGATGCACTGATGTAAGTAGAATGATATACACTTTGACCCCAATACATAATAGCAATAAACAATTTCGGTAACACTTTATTTGGAGGGTCCACTGTAGATGCTTTGTAAATGCTCAGTCTATCTTTAAGTATCATTAAACTAAATATCCATTAAATTCCACTGAACTTCAAGTTCAGTGTGAAAGAGTTTATTCAATCTATCCCTAACCCTAACCCTAACCCTAACCCTATCTCTAACCTCACGGCAAAATGTACTCCTACTCCCTAACCATAATGTTGTTGATGATCAACAAGGTATCACCAGAAAGTTTGTTAATGATTGAAGTATCTGTAGACCATCTATAGGGGACCATCCAAATAAAGTGTTTTAGAAGTGTAATGCAGCAAAAAATGAAAAGAAAACTTAATGCTGAATCCAAAGCAAAACACTAACAACTCTGTGAATCTCTGTGCTTTTGTTATGCCTTCCAGATGTCCTCAGCGGCTCAGTTCAATAGCCACTATCGGTGAAATCAATCATCAAATGGATTACAGGCATTGCATGAGCCAATCAGGAATATCTGAACCAAAACCCAGAATGACATAATCTCAGCCCATTCAGCATGGGACTGCAACTATACTGCAATATTTTCACATGTTAACAGTGAGTTAGTAGTAGTTTGGTGTCGCAGCATGAGCATCCCTGGTGTGCAACCCCTTGTGCATATGTTCAAGAAGGGAATGATAGAGAAACAAACCATTTGGTGGGAGAAAGGAAATGTAAAGCAGTGTGGAAGATGGCAGAGTGGGAAGGGAATCTTTCTGAGATGAGTCTGACCCTAGCATTCCTGCCGTGAGCTTGTCACTCTGTGGCTTTGGAGTTTCTCCTCAGGAGACGCATTCCACTATAGAGTCCAAACCACAGGGGGCCTTCCTCACCCTGGGGGCAAACAGGCACACTGACAGCTCATGGACCCCGAGTCCCCAGCCGCTACGCACACCGGAACACCCTAACCCCCCTGCCCCCCACAACACTCACACACCCCGCTCCACCTCAAAAGAAAGCAGACAGACGTCCACACAGAGGAGCATCTCAAAGACACATTTTCTAAAGAGGCAAAAGCCGCAAAACAAAACAAGATTGCTTTTCTGGGAGCGTTTGCAGCCTAGCAACGCCACTATTGTTCCCTTTATGTTTCTTTTTTCACCCTCTTTTTGGAGGGCAGAACGTTCTTGAAGTGACAACAAAGAAATATATTAGCATTCTTCCTTTTTGAGCTTGTGGTGATTTTATCGAAGGTTCTTTTGCTACAGATGCAGCATTAGCTAAACTAACTAGACAAAATCGTTACACATGCTAATTTTATAATGATGGAAACTGCTGAGAAAGTTAAAATGCAAACAAATGTGAGCTATAAAAGAATATATTCATTAGCTTTTTGCTTTGTAGCAAGAATTTTAAACTATGTACATGTCAGTCAATCCCTGATCACACCATCAAATGCATGAATTGTTCTCAGGCAAAAATGACCTGCGGGAATAGTTCAAAAAGGAAAATTCCCTAATCACCATAGTGAAATACAAAAAGAAAAATTCGGCTGCTATTGTTCAGATGTGAATGTGGATGGATTGGCCGATTTGAATGAGAAGGTTAACTCTGTGCATGTCTACCCAGACTTTTGTCTGGCATTTCTCAGGCCTCTTCTTTGTGCTCTTTTCAATGCAGGAATGTGGATGAAGAAATCAGGGTAGAGCTTCTCAAGAGCTTTCCCATCCCTGGTGACCGCAGGAAAACCAGAGCAACTATCGTTTGTGCTTTCATAAGCCTCTAAAAATGGTGTCACATCATATGCAGTGGAGGTAAAGGATACCCTCTGGTTGATACCTTGGAATCCACCAGAGAAAGCCCAAAAAGAGTTAAGTACTATTTGTAATAAAAGATGATAATTGCATGAGTCAACAGAGAGCACCGATTTAGCTGTCAGGGAAAGTAATCATACCTATGAGAAAGTTCTTTGCAGCCTTTTCGCGAATATTGACTCAATTTAAATTAAACATGTGAAACCGTTTGTCTGTGACCTCGGTGGAATACTCCATAACCCCACTTTACCTTCAAACTCCAGCTGTCTCTCAAAATGCTGACAACATCGTTTCAGATTCAGCCCAGGTCCATGCCCTCTGGCACATCAGATAAGCTCGTCTACACTTTATGTATTATAGATTCCACTCGAACACCTAAACGCAGCAGCAAACTCTCACTCTTGAAATTTGAAGGTGGAACAAAGTGCTTGGCCCCCTGCATTGCCACTCGTCTGCTCCCTAATCTGAGGTCATTAAAGAGCCAGCTCATTGAAAGACACAGTTTCAGGGGTCAGCTGACAAATGTCAAGCTGTCGGCCCACATGAAAGGCGTGCGAGTGGATCCCAGGCGACTCCCCCTATCATCGCTGACCATGGATGTGTCAGAGCCAGCAGTGAACCCCCTCCCTTCTGACAGGTTTGGAATGCTGGCTATGCACCCGGCAATTGGAAGCAGAGGCTGGAGGCTGGCGGTGCAGGGAGAGGGGGGTCAAATGTTATAGAGGGCCAATACCTGTGGTGGAGACGTGGGGGGGCACACTGAGAAGTCGACTTAACCCAACAGCAAGCCCCTGTGGTCAACCGCAGGAGCAGCACCTGACTATTAACTGCAGTTGTAACCCTCACCATGCACTGACACAAACAGCTTGATATGGAGCCTATGCAATTTAAACTCACTTGTTGAGAGGTTCCTGTGAAAGCTTACTGGTCTACCGCCATTTGTGCACTGCTTAGTACTAATATGTTTTAATACAAATGAGAATGTTTTCTGTAACATTTTGCCACGGTACACTTGAAAAAGCAAGAAAAGCAAGCTTTTGATAGGCAAAGTACTACATCACAATGAATAACAATTTAAGTTGAATGTACAAATTCAAGATCTTACAACAAAATGCATGTGAAACACCAACATAGGAAAATGTTCATGTATATTGGATAACACTAACATAAAGGGGAGAGCATGCTAAAATCTATGGTTTACAGATGTCTTCACCGTGGTTTTACAAGCAAATTATCAACCTAATGATGTGTTTTTTGCTTATTTGATTTACGGACATAGGCCCTCCACTAGTTTTACACACCGATTTTCTACAACATTTGCACTGAATGCATTCAGTCAATACGTTTAAACATAAACGGCTCCCTCCTGGGCATATCTGTGTAAAGATTCACAGCGAGAGAAAAGAGGACCAGTGAATTCAAATGGGAAAAACCATCATCATAAATTACTGACAGCACATGTCTATGGTAAAAGCGCCTGGCCGGCATCCCTCTTCGGGGAATGATCCGGCTCCGTTGACGCATGCATGTGAATTCATCTCGTGCCTCAGATTCTAATTGAAAGTCCAATACAAAGAGAGCCTCATAAATCCTGGGCTGAGGTACCTACCCAGAGTGCGTATGGTCCTGGGCTATAGGAGAGTGAAGCTACACACCAGGCTAAATGAAATGTTCCTTCACAAGTGCCAGTAAATCATCAAACCCCACTGAGTGGGTACTGAGTCAAGGGATTTAGAAAAAGAACCTCCAGTCTTTGATTATCCAGCCATGGTTCACTCCACATTTCTGCTTTTGTGGGGTTCCTAGTTTATTAGGTACCCCTTTCTTGTCAAGCCTGCAGTTTTCTCTTAAGTTTTCTGTCCAGGGCTGACCTGGCACTCATCACCAAGTTTTGAGTACCCAAGCTGCACAGGATTGCACAGGATGCTATGTAGTAACAATAATAGCAGTCATTAGATCATAGACATTTCTTTTTTAAATATGCACATATACATCATACGCATGGGCTCAAAAAGAAGGTCCAGCTCAATGTTCATTAGTACAGGGAGATTCACTTGAAAGAGGCCCCGAATATTCTGTTGTAACTCCCATTAGGACGAAGCAATCTGAATCAAAAAAATATGCTACATACCTTGACGTATGTGAAACTGGTTGTATTACATGCGATGCTGGAAGTGATCTCTGTTTTCTGCCAGACACACGAAGGGGTACAGCTTGATCGAAGCACCATATACTGAGGAGCACATTGCACATTGTTTGGTTCAGAGTGCTTAGTCCTAACAAGAGTTATTACAGAGTATACGGGGCTTCTTTCGAGTGAATCTCTCTGTATAATCAATGTTATACTGATGAAGATTTAGTAGACAATTAATTTACATCCTTGGAAAACACACCTACACCGAATTTTGACTTAGTTCTCTTTGAATCATCTTTCAGTGCACTCACAAACACGAGATTCATCCCCTCAGGGAAGAGGTCTGAAGCACAATCCATGTTACACATTGTTCTTCCGTATGTTGCATGCCATTACACATTTCCACCAGAGGCCTCCAAATTCCCCCACAACTTACATAGTCTAGCTTTAATAAATAATACTTTTGAATGCTTTTCTCAAATGGTTTCAGTCTAGAAAAGCTTTCCATACTGCACTGTTCTCACACTGTGCGGTGGTGAGATGTTAGCTTTAGGGCCTACCAGTGGGCTTAAAGCTTTATTACACACATGTTTAACTTAAGAATAGCTCAGCCAGTTTGCATTGCAAGTCCCTGTAGTTACTAAATAATAAACCTTAGTATGTAATAAGCCTGGGATTTCAAAAGGCTAATCCTCAAACTCTAGGTCTTTAAATAGAATACATTACATAAAAGATAAAAATATTTTTAGCCAAATAAATATTCTTTTACTTAACTGATTTCACATTTGATTTACTGCTTATGTCTCAGGAGTGTGGGCCTTCTGGACGTCAGCACTGATTGGGTGACTCCAGCATCCCAGGCTGAAAAATTATTTAAGGTAATGAAAGTAGAGAGTAAGAAAAATGTAAGGAGTAAAACTAAAGCAGAGGGAAATAAACGAGTTGTACACAGCTTCTGCTTTAAGCTAGGGCCCCTTTATTAATGAACAGAGGTATAACTGGGAAATATGGCTGAGAAGCTAGAGACGTATATTTGTAGAATGTTATATTACAAGGAGGAGCTTCAGGCATGGTCCTACTCCCACATTTCAGATATGTCTTTATATATATATATATAATAATACACCCCAGCCAAAGGGGTGATCCCTCTCTTTGCCATTTGCCTTTATGTAAAGGACGGACAGACAGAGTCAAAAGACAAAAGCGGGAGAAGAGAAAAAGGAGTCAGCAAGTCCCACTGAAAACAATGCCAGAGTGCCCTGTGGGCGAAAATCCACTGCACTACAGGCGCGATAAATCACCTGGCAATATACTGTGTGGTGTTAACAATCCATTTAACAGCAAATGCCCAAGCAAAAACACGATCAGCCTGGTATAAATAGCTTTGAAATAGTATGAGGGGCTATTGTTTTCACTCAATCTGCCTTTGGGTGGGGTGGTCTGGTTATACAAACCAGCTTTCAACTGCTTTATCCATAAATCATTGGAAGATATGTCAGAGTTTCAACCCATTTTCTGAACCTAGAAAGTGAAAGCTATTACAGCTTCAAATAGTTCAAATACTGCAAAGTATTTACAATAAAGCCTCTTTCCTAGTAATAGAGATGCCACAGTGTTATTGCATGAAATAAGAAAAAAGTGAATCTATAGCACTTCCTTCTGCATCCACGTCCAGACACCCATCGTTAAGCCTTCTTGTTAAAAGCGCAGGACTTGGCATTGTGGCAGCTAGTGCTTGATTGACACTGCTGAGACTGAAAAAAGACCAGCTTCCCCAGCCCAATCAGCAGATTCACAGCAAGCCCTCAGACCTGTATAAGGCCTTTGTCCACATCACTGCTCATCGGCCCTTTCAACTTGTCATGACCAAAGCTACAAGTCCGGAATCATGTTCCAGAGCAAGAAAAAAACCTCAAACCTCCGAGGAGCAATATAAAAGCTAGCTAAGCGCTAGTGTGATGCAGCAGCTTCGGCAGAGCCCATCTACACAGGAACGGACTGCAAAAATAAAACTTTTTACATTTCTTTTTATCTCCAGGCTGTAATCTTATGTCAAAGCCATTAGCAAGCTGTTGAAAAATAGCAGGTTTGTTCCTGCTGACCTGTCCTGTACTGTCCCTTCACCACCTCCCCATCACCATTAGCATAGAAACATAAGGATATTTCAGACGGTTTTAGGATGCAAAGAGTTCCTAGTACTCTGCAGGGAATTTCCCTGGATAGGTTCTGGTTCCATGACCCAGCAAAGTGGTTCCTGTCTTGTTTTGAGAGCTCTTCAAAAGTCTCTGGATTTATTTAACGTAACCAAATACCCGGTAAGCCTCTTTCAAACTATATACTTTATCAGATAATTATAAACGCAGCCAATTTTACAAGCCATAATTACAGAGCAAAAGGGAGACGTTCATAATTACAGTATTTACGTATTACCGTATGTTCTGCAGGCTCTACCTTTTAAGTCTAATGAATTCTATGTGTTGTTTAAGAGTAAACAGTGAGGAAATTTGCTCATTAGTTATTGGTGTGCCGGTACTATATTTATTCACACACCAACAGTCTTCAAGAGAACACATTCAACAGAAGGACACAGTTTTCTGGAAAATTAGTGAAGTGTAGCTGAGATATCACCAAAATATCACTGCTAATAAGCCTATTACATTTGAATGAACAGAAGGTGTGTTAGAATTCTAGTAATCTGGTGCACGCTGCTTGATGCTTGAGGCATTGTCACTGAATTCATTCTTAAAAGAGTCTAGGCTCATATTTATTCCCACAGCTTTGTGGAACAAAAAAAAAACCTGAATGGCATCTATGAGGCCATGTGACAGGCCTAATGCGCTATGTCAAAGCTTATGGCAAAAATCATCCAGGCAGCTCCTTCAATCAAGTCAACTTCAGCCACTCACTGTCTGGAGCACTGCTGGCCAGTAAGGCAGCCTGGCCATCATTTCCCTCTGCGTTTCATTCATTCCCCATTGTGCACATTTTCGACCTATTCATGCTTGATGCTAAAGGACCAAACAACATCAGCTGACAAATATCTGATGGGGAAGAAGTGGGTGGGGAAAAAAGCCCCTCTGAAGCAAGGACATCACGAGGGACTAATTTGACAGAAATGCAGGAAAGAGATCGATGGTCTTGGGGCAAGCAGTGGAAAAACAAAAGAAGAAGAGAGGGAGGGGCTGATGGATGAAAGAGAAGCGGGATGGCCTAGGCAGAGGATAAGGTGGCCTCAGGAGCTTCCTGGCCCGATTGACTCTGGGTGGTCCTAGTCCCAGAGTCACTGCCCTGTTTTCTCGAGATAAGCTTTTTTCTCTGGGAGCTTTGTTCCTCTCTCCACCATTGATAACGATGCTCTTAATTCTTAATGGCATGAAAATTGTCTCCGAATAGTCGCTGGAAGTTGAAGCAGGAGGAGGAGGAGTGGGCAAGAGACAACCTGAAAGGAAAAACCCATAAGCTGGTGAAATAACAGGAAATCCGCAGCTGAATTGGATGTGTAGTGTATGCAATACGCATGTTGTATCCTGACTTGAAAAGATCAAGGATTTGCATATGAACTATTAATGGAAAAATACAGATTGCCATATTAAAGATTTAAGAATGAACCCATAGCTATGATTGTACGTGAAATTTTGTTGAAGGAAGAAATGACAAATTAACACCGAACAGGAACTGAACTAAGACATTCATTCACTCAAAATTTGATGTAAAAATGTTCTTTTCCTCTTTTAACCTCACCATTTTAACTGGCCTGAAAGTTGCCACATAATTGACAGTAATGGAAGTTTAAATAAAAGCACAGTGCTATGCAAAAGACCAGCTTTCATTTATTTAATTTTGAATAAAACCTTCTTTGAGTACAATTACTCACTTTAGGGAGAAATTAAATGAATAAGTGTCCAACTCCTGAGTTTAAAAAACTCTTAAAAGAGAAAATGCAACTCTTAATTCTGTCACTATCAGATAAACAGTACATTTTGTTAAACCTAAAGAAGTAGTATGGAAAAAAGAACACACTAAATTACTGTGAGCGTGCGCTGCTGCAAGTCTCCCAGTAAAACCTGAAGCATTTATTTAACAGTCCGAGGTACTGGGATGGATTTGGCGGGAGTTTTTTCCGACCATGTCATATGAATACACATCAGAATACTCATTCATTTCACTCATAAAATCAGATTCATCCACTTGTGGGGTCTGAAGCACAACTGACATTACAAAATGTCTACTCAGACCTGCATATGTATAGATAATCATATCGGCATATGTAAAGATATTCACACTTCTAATCAGCTCCTGTTCATGGCTCTTTATTATCCTTTAGTCTTTATTTTATTTATTGTATTTTTATTGTAATTTTCTTTGTTAAACACCTGTTGATAGTCTGCGTGCTTGTCTGCTCTGTTCAGTCTGTTACGTGTCATACATATCACACCCACCAAGACAAATTCTTTGTATGCGTAACAAATTTGTCCCACATATAAGGAAGTGATTCTGAAGCTAATCCTGAAAATCCTCACTTGCTTTGCAACTGCATAAGAAAGATTTTCAAATCCTGAAATCCTAGTGTTGCTTTAAGGCTTGACAAATCAAGAAATCAAGCTTCAGATGTGAAAAAATCAGCTGTTTCGGTCCATCCTTCTGCTGTGAGAAGACAATTCAACACTGTGAGTCTAAAGGAAGTGTAGATGTCAAGAGGCCATTACTGAGAAAAGGAAATATTCGCAAATAAAGAAGCTGCTGGTGTTCTCAGAACAGCCGACTGACCACTAGACCGTTAAATTATTGAATGTGTTTGGGAAGACTTGGATCGTGAGAAGCAGAAAGAAAAGAAGCTGTAATAAAAGCAACGTGTGGACACACTAACTACTAAAGGCATGTCGTTACGTTTAGTTGTTGAGGCTTCTGTGTAATTTCATGTTAAATGTTTTTTCCTTGATGCTGAAAAATACTTATTTTACTTAACAGCTGTTTTGACTGTAAATTAAATAAACAAAGCGTAGTCTCTGACATTTGCACAGTACTGTGCTTAATGTCAAACTTAATGAAAAACGTTGAGGATTATTAGCATGCATGTGCTAGCGAGGCCAGTTGGCTATCTCTGATTAGTACTCCACTTCACCACTGCCTGAAACTATACAACAAAAGTTTAAATCTTGGGTAGATGTATCTTTCAGTGCATACAGCAAAAGTATTTGGTGATATAAATGCACAATTCATTTAAAATACTTCACCAGTGAAGTTTTTCCGTGTGGGACCTCCACTGAATGATTTCGTCGAACTGAAGCAACCACAGGATGGGAAGCGTCAGTCAGCCGCAGCATCAGTAGTTTGGAGATTTATTAAGTCAGCCTGAGCAACAGAAGCAGATGTGTGCGTAAGGGTCCATGTGTAAGGGTGTTTTGGAGTTCAAATGGTCATTAAACTGCAAGCTTTTAACATGGAAACAAAAGTGCCTGTGTGTGGAGTGGTTGTGTCTGGACAGAGGTGTCATTAATCGAGGACACCAGACCAAGAGTCAGTACTTTTTATCGGGTTTTGTTTGAGAGTCAAATGCCAGACTTTGATCCCTGCATGTCAGCATATAGTATATCATCCCATTTCCCAGAAATAATTGTATCATTAGAAGGTATGAAAAAGAAAACCAACATCAATTGTTCCTCTAATATTTTCCACCAGTGGAGTTTAGGGCCCCTTCAAATTAGTGTCAAGGTACAGTTGTAAAAAAAAAGAAATACCAGATGGGTTTAATAAATTCCCACTCAGCTCTTGAGGAAGGGCAGACACACAAAATTGCAAGCATCAAATTGCAGCTCTCAGACCATGTCAGTTCCAACGTCTCATAGCTTTTCGATTAATATAAGATTACTGAGATGTAAGCCGTGAATTTTAAAGCTTTAAGGAAAAAACAAAAAAGGTTTACTTTGCTTTTGCTGCCTTAAACTCTTAAGAATACTAGCTGTGTCCTAATTCAAAGGCTGCATCCTTCAGAGGCTGCATTTGAAGGTCAATTGTGTCACAGCAGCTTGACAGCGTGTCAGGCTGAGAAATGTGTTCTTCTTTTCCATGGCAATGAAGGATCCAATAGGTGGGTCCTTCACCAGCCAACATATCCCAGGGTTCACTGCATGCCAGCAAAGATTTGAGAACATGGTGGCATTAGCAAAGGAATGAATGGCGGCAGAAGAGTGCGCCTTAAATGTAAACATTGGGTTTAAACTGGGTTGAATAGCTAATGATACAAATGTTACAAAAAGCCAATGTGGTCTGAAGCAAAACACATACTAATGTTTCATTTTGTTTTAGGGAGGAAGCAGCAGACAGAGAGAAGCATCTCCAGCTCTAGCAAATGAAAATATAAAGAAAACTAAAATCAAAGGTTCTGACTCCATCTTTAAAGAGCTTTAAAAGAACTTGAAAAGAGCGGTGTTTCGTGACATAATGGTAAGGGTGGGAACAGCAATGCTGTGATGCAAACAGGAAATCTGCCATAGAGCAGACCACCTCATTTCAGTTCATGCTTAATGGGTCTATGCAGCCTTGGAAGGACGCGCCTTTGTAGACCGCGTCCTTGGAAGGATGCAGCCCCTGAATTGGGACCCAGCTATTAATGCCAAAAAAGGATCTCTGTATGCCAAAGAAGAATCCCTTTGGGTTCCTTAAAGAACTTCAATAGAAGATTCTACTGAACAACAGAGCCTTCTTGGCCTTCAGAGAATATCTAATGATTTCTAAGGAACAAAAAAACTTTTTTTAACAAATTATATTTAAAATTATGAATCAAATTTGTATTTAAACACATTTTTGTAGTTATTTCAGTGTTAAGTGTTAATGCCCACAGATAATTGTCCAATCAGATGTCAACAATATGTTAATGTGTTACAAACTTCGAACTAAGCATGCCTTTTACAAGCTTTAAATGTCCTTCTTTAATCTAGAATGCCCAAAAATTATTCATGTGAATTGTTGTTAGCTTAGTGCCAACGTATCAGAATTCTATAGGGAAGTTAGCAGAAATTAGCGTTTGACAGTTTTGACAGTTACGGCCTCAACTGAAGGCCTAGTCATGGCTCTAATAGTCAGGGTTCGTCATTTGTGAGGAAAGTTTTAAAGCTGTAACTGCCTCCACATAATATTTCCATATATATATTGAACCTAATATTCAAGCCCTGAACCTTTTAGAGACCTTTTTTCAGTAGTCCTCTAAAAGGTGCACAGTAAAATCCAGATTTGTGCTCTGATGTGTTAGCGGATCACACACCCTTTACCAGCAGTGTGAAGACTAGCGCTTATCCAGTCTCCAGTACCGTGGTGCTGGTGGTTCAGGCTCTAATATTACACAGAGTGGCAGGGGATAAATGGTGGCCATTGTGTTCAGCGGAGCTCCCTGTCATTCCAAAGTCATGCTAATGGCTCTAATCTGACAGTGGACTCTGGCTGCCAGCTCTTTGCTCCTTGCATCCCCCCTTACCCCCCCCTTCTACATTCCGGTCCCTCGTGTCATCCAAAAGGAACGGCGGCATTACATGCCTGTTTGTTCCCTTTGTCATGTAGCCTTCTCAGCTATTAGAGCCCAAGAGAGAAGGGGTGGCGAAGAAGGGGGAGACCAAAAGACCAAGCAGGGAGCATACTGCGGGGGGGTTTGCTTTTGCTGACCGCTGAGCTTGAGCATTGGTTCTCCCCCTGCTGACCAGCCCCCATTGTTTCCGATCAGCCAAGAATTTGCTCTTGCAAAGCTGTGGCCACCTCAAAAAAAGCTAAAAGCTTGTGACTGACTGTGGAAGGCAGCACCAGCGGCGAACTCGGCTGGAATTTTGATCCAGAAAGTGACAGCAGAGAGCTAGGCTGCAGGTGGACTGATGGGGGTCCTGACTCTTCAGGTACAGAGCTCCGTAGATGATGTGTACAGTGGCGCTGCCGCTGGCTTATTATGCTAGCAGCAGGAGTAATTGAGCTGAAAATTGAAAGGCCACTGCAGTCCCAAGCCATGCTGGTCCATCAAGGATGAACGTGTGAAACGGTTTAAAATTCCAAGCTAATCCAGTCTGGCAGACCTAAATGCAATTGCAATTAAATGCCACATGGGCACTTCCGAGGGACACTAAAATCCGAGATTGTTTCCGTCCTGATGCAACCCATCAGTGGAGGAGATAATGGAGGATACTAGCAAGTGGTCTGAACCTGCCATTACCCAGGTGTAATAACGGCCTGTAATAAGAATGTCAGGAAAGATATTTTGTGAAAGATGATCTCAAAGATGACAATTTGATATTTGCACCTGATTTGAATTGCTGTCTGGGTAATGCATTTATGACGCTGGAACTAGACCATACCAGACAGCATTTAATTAGTGGCTGTTTAAAGTTTAGAGTTAAAACCAAGGATTAGAAGTTCTAGCGAAGGGATTAGTCCAAAATACCAGTCTGGATTTTGGGACTGAAGCAAAGGCATTAAATACATGAAATTCCTTTAAAAGTAGAAACAGTAATGCAGGAAGGTGTTGTTTTGGCAAATCAGCCATGGTTGGCCAATTCTACCAAGTGAGCTCACCAGAGAATCTCACACTTACCGTGTGAACGGGGAGCTAAGCAATTGGATTCCTGACCCATAATGCTTGACAGCTTCATTTATCATTCAGACTGATGGACATTTCTCCTTTGGGATGGAATGCTTCTATTTCAACCAGAATTTCAATTGGTCCAAGTGTGTTAGGTTATTTGACCTGTGGGATTCTGCCTCTGTTACTTCAGTAGGTTCCCATAGGCAGCCTCAAAGTTGAGAGCTGTCTAAAATGTCAGACTACTTCTCCCTCTCAAATGGAGTTACTAGATGAAAACCAGTACAAGGGTGACTGAAGTGTATGGATGGCAAATCAGAACACATTTGATGCAAATGGAGGGAAATAGTTCTATTGCAGAAGAAGGGAGTACAAAGTGCTCTCTAATTTCAGCCTAATTTTCACTGAGAGGAAAATGACAGGTTAAGTTGAGTGGTTCCCCCCGCCGTACGTACCATTTCACCATTTTCCTCCACAGCGTTCTTGTGAAAATATCAACTAGATTAACATTTCTGATTGGTAAGCCAAGAATGCTGGCAGGAGACACACTCTGGCCTTGATTTCAAGCCTGCAGTGACAGCAGAAATGGTCAGACAGCACACAATTATATATATCATGGCTTTCCCCCAAGTCTGTAAGCCTTTCAGACCGAGTGAAAATTAGTCACAGTTCAACAAATCTCTGTACTTTCTGTAGGAAGGATAATATGTTAAGCAAAGGTTTAAAAGCCCAAGTCATCCTGAACACAAACATCCTATTCATCAAAATCCCAGAAGACGCCAATACTCAGCTGAGCCCAGTCGCCTAACATTAAGACATTTTAGGGGCATTGTCCCAAATAACAAAACACACTTAGCTGAGGGATGTAAAGCATCTGAGAATGTGTCTCTCCCAGTGCCCTATCTGAAATGATATAGAAATTCTATCGATGCAGTTGCTCAAAAACAAGGGTTTCCCCCCAAATTACTTCTTTCCATGTAAACTGACTTCAGAGCACCCTGTGTGTCCCTTCAAACACCTGAGCCAGAGAAGGTAAGAAACGTCCAAAAAACTGATTATGCCTGATTAATTGAGTTTATGGAGATCACAGGTATCATCAACATAACAACAAGCAAACAACAAACATAACAAGGAGGGTGTGTAGTTTGGAATCCAACATAGCAGATGCAGCCTGTGGTTTATCTGATGATCTACTGTTCACTTAATATCAATGATCTCCATTTTCTGATAATAATTATAAAAAAATATATAAAAAAACAAACAAAACAACAAGTACCAGAAGATTTTTTAGGGTAAACAATAGGAACTACTGTTTAAGTTCTGTATGGAATCCCTCATTAGGCCCTGTCAATGAGTAGTGATCTCTGGCACAAAATTGGCCTGACTTTAAGGATCTTAAGTCTCTTTCAATGCATGATTCGAACCAGTGAATGTCCCTCTGAATGTCGCTCAGTGTTGGAGTGTTGTTACATAAATGTGACTACATTTTCTTGCAGTGAAAGGTGTAACACACTACAGTTTAAATGATTTAATCCTATTACAATTATTGATGTAATATTTCATTACTCTAACGTACCTAACGTATATGTGTGTCAGAGAACAATATTAATTATGTGCGAAGAATAACAAAAAGTTGTCATATTGAATTATTGATCCAAGTGCTGAGCAGGAGAGATCCCCAACCTCAACTAAACAAACTAGACGTTATTTTCAGTCAGAAAAAGCCGAGGAAGCTTTATATTTTATTACTGATTTTATTTCAGTGTTTTGTTTAAGGGGGTTCTTTCAGTTTTTGTATGTATTGGTAGATGTTAGGAAGTAATAAGTAAAATAATCCCTTTACAGTTTGAGAGAAGTAATTTGTTACAAATGACTTTTTTTGAGTAATTAGCCCAACACTAATGATGCAGCCTATTATTTGAAATGTTGAGATGCCACCTTGCTGCATAAAAGAAGGATTCACAAATTCTTCATGATAAGATCAGCTCTGGTAGCTGAGATAGACTCTCATTTATAAAAATGAGACCTTATTTTCATGAATCATTTGATAAGAAATCATCTTATAACAACGGCAAACTGTCAGCAGAAAAAAAAAAAAAAAGCGAATCCTAAAGGGGCTGAATAAAAGTCAATTTGAAGACTAGAAGAGGGTGAAATGAGACAGCCTGTCTCCAGCATTATGACATCCAGCAGCTGTCACTGAATATTGAATTTAGGAAGTAGGGAAGTGCTAAGGAGGGGAGTGAGGGATTGATTATGGCACCTTGCAGCTGCGCTTGGGATATGTTCTCTCTACAGTACCACGAGGACAAGATCGAGGGCCTGGTCACATCCAGGACCATTTTGCCTCTATCTTTCAGGCCCACAGATTGGAGTAAAAGGAAGTTCTACACATGGCATACCAGCACTCCTTTTACTTGATGCAATGTAGTGCAGGAAAACAGACAAATACATCCTTTGTGGTTAGAAAAGGCCTAGTCGTAGAGTTCTCAGTCATGCACAGTGTAGACTGTCAAAGTCTAAACCTCCCCAACATTCCTCAGAAACCACAATATCAATCAAGACCGCAATGGTGACACTATAAGTATATATGATAAGTTGTAATCCATCAGAAAGCCGCATGAGATGTAATGCCTAAATGTTTTAAATGTGAAATCCTCTCATTTGGTTTCAAACAAGCCATGGAAAAGTTTGCACACAGCATGGAATTTCAAGGACTAACCATGGCGCTCTAGCTCAGCAGAGACAAACAGACGGACACAAACACTGACCTCAGCGAACGTCTCAACCAGGGCACTTATTATCACCACACACTCTCCGTGCCATTCTTTACTGCACAAGCTGCGCCCTGCCACGCCTTGCACTCGTACTCAGCAGTGACCAGGGCCTGCGGAGTGGTCGGCGATTTGGGCGAAATATGCAATTTCACATTAGGCTCTGAGTTATGGGCTGGCCAGACACACAGCCCTCTGTCTCGATTAGTGCCAGTGACGTTCACAATGAGGACAAATCACCTGGCCCCCTCAGACAGTTAGCTTCCATCTCTGGAGAACCGGACAGATTCACTCCCAGACATCTGGTCCATTTACAAATTGGAAAATACAATTTAAGGAAAAAAAAGAGTGAGAGAGAGAGAGGGAGAGAGAGAGAGAGAGAGAGAGAGAGAGAGAGAGAGAGAGAGAACGAGAGCAACAGAAAGAGAAATAAATAAATAAATACTTAAGGGAAACTGCACAGATGCAAGTTTCTGCAAAAATGAAACCAGATTCCCTCTCTAGACTCTAATTAATATTGTTTACAAGCAGAGAAAGAGATTGAGAGAAAATCTGCGGTTTTAATACTGGGCTAGCTTGTTATTGTTTTTTTCTTTCACAATAATTTCATTTTGATTGAATGTGGTACTTTTATTTAAATTACTTTCTCCTCATGCATGGCACCACTAAAAAATACACCACAAAGAGCATCTGAAAAACAGTCTGCATGATGCAGGCAGGTCTAGCTTTTGGTGCTGATTTTTATTTGTATAAAACTAAAAAATAAATAAATAAATAAATAAAACTCAATAAAACTCAACACAATAAAGTGAGCAGTAGCTCATCACCCATCTCCCCTCCGGTCGTCTTCCTAAAAGGATTGAGTCTTTCAGGAGGATTACGTCTCCCTCCATAATGACTGTATGTAATAATTAATGGGATTAGGAGATTACACAGTGGCTGTTCCAATCTCCGCCGAAGGCCAGACCTCCCCGCGCCATCTCCACACTTATCTGATGGCATGAGCTTGTCTCCACATGCTGCCAATGTATTAGCAGGACCTTCTGCAGAGTGGCCCGGCACAAACAGCATTGTGTATGCAGACAGAAAGGGTTGGGAACTGAACGGGAGAGTAGAAATCGTTATTTTCCCGTCACTTTGGACTGCGGTTGCTTGACCTGTCGACACCCACTAAGGCATGGCTTCTACTGACAAGCAGCGGCAATTAACATTCTTCACAGCAGCACCGGTTGTGCTAAGACAAATACTGGTATCTGACAAGGTTCTGGTAAACAAAAAAATCTGTCTCTTCACCTGCTGATGCAAAGCTTTCCCAAGTTATCTGATCAATCGATCTCGCTTGAGTGATCTGACTGATTAATGGTTATGTTGCTGAGGCAACATAATAACTAATTGATTAGCTGACTGAACTTGGCCTTCGCCGCTTTGAAGATGGCTGGATTTTGTCAAATCAGTAAACACACACACACACACTCATAGTAGTTTGCAAAAATTTGCAGGAAGACAGAACTCTCGTAATCAATCAAAGAGTTTATTAAGTCTTCTGCACACAGAAAGAATGCACAAATACTGTTTATTTGCTTAATTTAATATATTGCGGGTAAAAAAGAACATAAAATAGGGCCTATGCAAAACTTTTTGCAAATAAATAAACAGAAATTGTGCACTAAAATTTGCACAGAAATGATATATGTATACGTTCCCTTTAGAGGATGTTTATTTCTTTTCACTTTAAAAAATAAACTGAGGATGCTTAAAGTTTTGCACACAACTGTATGGGATGCACCGCAATGACGCTGTTATTACAGCAACTTAAAAAACAGTTGAAGCCAGTGATGCAAAGTAATTGGTGACATCATAAGAATAAGAGGTAAGAGCTACTATAGCTTGATCTAGTTAAGGTGATTGAGGATAACGAGTTAAGTGCACTTTTAAAAATAAATTAATAAAACTGAGGTAAAATATAGGGGATTGAAATGACAGAGTGATTCCGAAATTAAGTGCGAATGAGTGAAATGAAATTAACCTACACATTCCCTAAAGATATGAGTGTTCAGACCACAAGTGTGGAGTTCATGTGAAAGTTGCTTCCACTATTGAGGGGCAAGCAGTGAAATCTAGCCTTATGGGTATGATTAGCTTTTGGGGAAGGACATGTAAAGAGCTGAAAAGCAGTGGTACTTTTGTACATCTCAAGTTGTTCATTTCAGAAAGGTACTTTTACTTGAGTCTTTATTTCCCCAAAGTTACTACTCTTACTTAGTATGGGTTAAGGCTACTCCAGCTGTCTCTAGTTTCTAGCACCTTGCAGCCTCTTCTGAGCTGAGAAACATATTAAATCCCTAAACCTCATGTTAAATATTCAATTTCTACCACCACCAAAATACTGTTACAGTGACTGACAACATAGGCACTGCTTACAAGTGGTGCAGACAGAATACCACAGTATATGCTACATGACGGCTTGGCGTGAGCAGAGTTTAAATGAGATTAAGCTCCCGGGTCCAAGGAGAATGCTGCAGAGGTGCTTAGAATGGGCGGTCTGTACTTGTTCACTGTGATGGGTCTTAGCCCTATTAATATAACCATTACTACCTTAGTCCCAATTGATATTTTTTCAGAAATTCAATGAAAAAAAATCAATTTCTTATGTTTAGTAATGATAGCCGCCAGTTTGGATCCTCTCTTCTGATTCCTTCCCTGCAGGAAAGGCAGATTATACACTGAACTAGTTTCAACTTTGAGTGACCCAGAAAAGTAAAAGATCAGTACAAAGCAACAGATAAAAGACACTAACTCAAAAACAAGCCAGACATGGAGGCTAAACCAAGTTATGAAGGTGTTCTTGCATCAGCTAAAGATCTTATAATATTTTGATAGCTCCTTTAACATGGTCCATATTAAAAGAGCATAATGTACTATCTGCTTCTATTGTGATCCTTTTCTTTCAATTAATGGTGAAAACACCCACCAAAACTGCAATGAAAAGAGAAAAGAAACAAAGAGCCATGAAAAATGTTTAAAGCTAGTAAGCTAATAGGGATAAAAGTTTGTCTTAAACACAGAAAAAGCTGGGTATCCTTTAAAAGATGGAGCCACAAATGGGATTAGTGCCCTCAAGGAGTGCAATTCTACACACATTGCAGTGAGTCCTTAGTGAACATAACCAGGCTATTCTAATTTGGCGGGCAGTGGGGGCAGGAGGACGGAGGGACATATCAAAGGAAGCTACGCTGGTTGGAGAACAGGCATGGAATGTGACAACACTAATTACTGCGTGCAAAGCTCTGCAACACAGAATTCCTCTTGATAATGGGATACTTTGTCCTTTCAAACATCTCCCACTCCCGCTTCTGAAATAAAAATAACTCTCACGCTCCTTTCACATATTAATGATATGGATATTTTGTCTCCCAGTGAGAAAATGTTCTGAAAGGACTGTGAGAGAGAACAATCACAGATGCAAAAGTGTTTTTTTTTTTAACTACTGACGCAGGAACTGTTAAGTTCGGTTTATGTGAGAAGGGTGAAAATAAACTATAAAAGGGGTCAATGTTGCATATTGTTGCTGTCGGAAGAAAACCTTTTATCTCTGTTTTGATATTTTTCAGTTTTTGGTATAATTTGAAAATACCTGTGGCCCTTTACAATATATGTAAATTTCATGAAGAACAGACCCAAAAAAATGGCTCAAAAGGACTTGGGGGAAAAAGTCTGGTTCCCTTGACTTACATTGAGAGTAAAGTTGGTACTTTATGTTTACTTTTCCTGTAAAGTATATATACAGTACTGTGCGAAAGTCTTAGGCACCCAAGACACATTTTCAAAATCTATTTATTTGTGTAGTTTGTGTTTTTTTGCTGAGAAAAGTGTTAATATTTGAATAAACAACATGTATAGAATATTAATTAATAATTATATATATATATATATATATATATATATATACATATATACACACACACACACACACACACACACACACACACACACATATATATATATATATATATATATATAAAACAAGTGATTTTCTGGATTTTGGTGTGTTTGTTTAACCATTTTCAAGCCTCTCCTGGAGGAAGCCCAGTATTATATGTAGTTAAAAAGCAGCTCCTGGTTTGACCAATCAGTGCTTCAGTAAATTGTGCTCATGATGTAATTGATGATATTAACAAGTCTCTGCGGCGGCTGTGAAGGTGTCAAGGAAAAATATGGACCCAAAAAAATTCTTGTTACTTTTTATAGTTTTTAAATTTATTTGAATTATGAATACGACTTTATTCTAATGTATATTGTGATAAACTCACTGCTGAGGGGTATATATATATATATATATATATATATATATATATATATATAAACATCCATCATGGGGATGCCAGCTCCAGTCTAGTTAAATGACTGTAGGTGTGTTTGAGCAAGCAAAACAACAAGCTTTGCTAACAACCTTTGCTGGACTCCAGCCATCTAGGACTAGAATTAATGACCCCTTCTTTCCATTATGTGTTCTTTAACCCTATTGAACTGAGCGTCTCACTGGCAATCCAGTCTGAGAATGTGGCGTTGGCCTCTTAATCCCATTTAAAGTTGACGACAGTGCCTCTGTATTCTCTATTACTGCAGAAAAGATAGACGAGTCTTCATTCATTGTTGGATACACTGATTTTTTTTCCAAGACAGCATGTAATCTCATTCAGAGCTCAGTTTGGATCAGTAAGCAATATTTTCAGATTAAACAGTAGAAGTAGTCACTTCTCCATCTCTGTAATAAAATGGCACATTCTTTAGGGAAGCAAAAGAACCCTTTTTCGTACTAATGTTTTGGGCTGATATTTTGTAGAAGTACAATGATATGCCAAAATTTGAACTTTGAAAATTACGTCTTTTAGGCAAAAATAAGTTAACAATTCTTCTACAGTGAAATTAATTATGACATTTCCAGCAAATATTAGTGCAGAATTTCTATTTATTTGTTTTGGAAAAAATTAAAACATAAATGCGCAGAAGTTTGTTCTCTGTAAAGGATGTATTCACTTCTTTTCACATAGAAAATAAAAAAAATAAATAAAAAAAAAACATTTGACCAGGGACGCCCAAACTTCTGCATATGACAGTAAGTGATCTGGAGTCAAACTGAAACACTCTTACCCAGAGAGCCAGAGAAAGAGTGCTAACAGAGAAGGTCATATCTGAAGACCCCATTAAACATGACCAGAGAGAAAGAGAGATAGAGAAGGGCACAATAATGCAAGGTGCATGTTTAGAGTGAACAGATTTCTCGCGCTGGGGTCATTAATGCCCCCCTGGTGAGGCGGATGTATTCACACACTGCTCCTCCATGCTGAGACCTTTGCACTTGCCTGACAGCCAGTGATTCAGGCCTTTCATCCTGCTGCTCCAGGCCTTTACTGGGTGCCATTAAGGCTGCTGCATGTGTGTATAGTCACCATTCATGGTTTGTTTGACTATGATCTATAGTATGATCTATAGGGTAGCAGGTCTCATCTAATGCATACATACAGTGACTAGTTGTCACCAGAAAAAGGCTGTAGCCTTATGAAAGGCCTTCAACTACATTTCACGAAACCAATAAAACAAAAACTCTGCATGATTCTACAGAAAAATTTATCCCGTCTCCCACATAATTTAACTTGTTCTTGCTCAGGGGAGAAAAGGCAAATTGTTCAGGCTTCTGGATATTCATTTTATTAACTAAATCTTAACTGTTCTTTCTAATTTTTTCCAAATTATTTGAAATCTGAGAAGCACAGTAGGATCAGTTCATACATTTATCTGTAACTGTCCTGGCTTCATCTTATTGAAAACACTGATTCCAATTTTGAGCAATTTTGGTTCAAACTTTTGTTTGCTAGAGCATATTAGATATTTAGGGCTCCATGCACTAGAGCAGAGAAGGCCAACCTTTCAGACACCAAGAGCCATAACAAAATGCTCATTACTACTAGGAGCCACAGGCTATATTTACACAAACATTTATAGTTTTTAAACCCATTTTCCTACCTGTCATCTAGATGAGTTTAGTGGCACTTCTGGCATTCTTTGTTTCCACAATCTGTTTCAAATCCGGCTTGTATTCAGTTGTTGCAGTTCTTTCACATGTGTATCAGTAAGAACAGAGTGATGCTTTGATTTCACATGTTTCAGGGTGGAAAATACTGATTCACAAACATTGTTTGATTGTTTGTTCAGGTTGAGCTGAACATTGACAGGAGCTTCAGTGCAGCTTGTTTTACATTGGGATGCTTCTCCACAGGCATGATTTTCCAAAATTCCAGTGTTCCCTCACTCAGAACAAACCTGAGTCTGTCATCTTCAAAAAGTTCAATCATCTCCATTTGAGATGTTGCTTCATCTATCACCAGTGGGGCTTTCAAACAGTCTGAATCAGCAGCAAAAGGGTTAACAAGGAATGTAATTTGTTGCCTTTTCAGCTGTAGATCATGGAATCTGTCCTCAAAGTTCTGTTGCAGACTTTCAAGAAGTGCTGCATAGTGTTCTCCCTTTTAGGACCTTGGCTGCTTGGGAACTTGCATTTGACATAGACTGGAAATATGTATGTTCTCCCTTTTTAAGATGAGTTTTAAACAGCATGAGTTTAACAAATGCAAATACTGACTGCACTAGATCAGGTAGCATCTTTAATTTCCCCTGGTGATCAAGGTTCAGGCTGTCCAAG
Organism: Pygocentrus nattereri; assembly: GCF_015220715.1. Taxonomy (NCBI): domain Eukaryota; kingdom Metazoa; phylum Chordata; class Actinopteri; order Characiformes; family Serrasalmidae; genus Pygocentrus; species Pygocentrus nattereri. Next base: position 25,895,312 of record NC_051228.1, on the reverse strand, counting down.
TGGTGCAGCATGTCCACCAGAAAAGCCAGATCTAAAATACACTGGGATCAGAAAGCTCAGGATAGTCTTTGTGTTTTTCTTCCAGGAACAACTTCACTTGGTTCAAGAGTTCAAAAGTTCATTTCTCAAGATCAGAGTATAACTGTGTCTCAGTTGCACTGTTAATGTCTGATATCCTGTGTTCGACTGTATGTCGGGACAACTGGAGCTCTGATACCATTCGTTTCAAATGTTCGTTTTCTTGAGATAAGATTGAAATGGCGTCGCTGAGACAACTTTTCACAAATTCCCCCTCACTTTACGGCTTTTTTAGCATTTTCCATGCCAGTTGATGGGATGCAAGTGTGACAATTTCTGACTGTTTTGTTAACTTCTGAAACAACTGAGTCTGTTCGTCTGACTGGTGTTTCAGCTTGGCTTGCGCAGTTCGGTACCTTTGGGAAACTCCTGGTCCACGTTGGCGTGCAGTGAGGTAAAGTGGCACTGAAGATTGGAAGCTTTAAAATTGGATAACGACGTTTGGCATATCAAACAGAACGGCTTCCCTTTCTGCTCAATAAAAAAATACAAATCCTCCCGCTCTGGTAAGAAGGTTCTGTGTTCATCTTCATATTTTCGTTTGGCTTTATATATATATTTAATTATATATATATATTTAATTGTAAATAGAAGGGAGCCATGGGTTGGCCACACCTGCACTAGAGCTTTTGTAGGAGCTACTATCGTGAGCGCTGCAGCATATCTATAGTATGATCTATAGGGTAGCAGGTCTCACCTAACGCATAGATACAGTGACTCATTGTCACCAGAAAAAGCCTGGAGCTCTATGAAAGGCTACACTTCGCAAAACCAATAAAACAAAAACTCTGCATTATTCTACAGAAAAACTGATCACGTCTCCCACATAATTGAACTTGTTCTTGCTCAGGAGAGAAAAGGCAAATTGTTCAGGCTTACATAATTCATAAGTAAGATGTCCTCAAACAACTAACTGACAAAACTCAAAACTTAAACTTCCAGTGGAAAAACCATTGGCTTCTCTCACATATGTTAAATAAACCAAATCCCAATGCCTGGTGCTTATTATGCCATTCTGGTTTCAAAGGCTCAGTTTAATCTTCAGTAAAGTGCGGTATAAGCCTTGAGGAACCGTCTTCTTGTTTCACGTTCTTCATATTTCTTATGGTGGCCATACATTCTTTATGAATGATAATCTTGCAGTGGGAAGCAGGCAACTTCTGCCTTTAGGAGCTATTAATGTGAGTGTGGGAGTGCGAGGAGAGAGATATAAATATACACTGCAACTGTCCTCTTGCATGAAATATGCATAGCTCTCTTTATTTCTGTGTGAGTTTTACATTCATACTATAGTATCCACAAAAATGGGGTCCTACAGCATGTGTATATAGCTAGGCACGATGTATTGACCCTGGGGCTCGGTGCAGAATGAACACATAATGAAGTTAAAGTGATCAAGGCCTTATTGATATCAAATATTTATGGGTCCAAGCACTTGTGCTGAAACCCTACTGTTTTTATTAGTGGTTTTAAAATATATCACTGTGAGTACTGAAGTGTAAGGAGGTAAAACTATGCACAGGAGTCTTCCTGATACACGAAATATGTATATGTCTGATATTTCTGTGTGATTTTACATTTATACTGTACTGTCCACAAAAAATTAGGTTCTACAGTATGTGTATATACATAAGTGTAATGCATTGACCCTTGGATGGAAATACTGTATGTGCAGTGTAAGTAATTCATGAAGCTGTAGGGGTCCAAGCACTAGTGTAGGAACCCAGCTGTTTTGATCTTTTTTTTTCTTTTTTGTGAGTGTAAAGTGAAGGTATATATACAGGATGAAAGGTGCATTTTAATAAGTCTGTTATATTTGTGATTTTATGTGCTTACTGTATTGTTCACAATAAATGGGTTCTAGTATGTGCACATACCAAGGAAAAAGGCATTGACCCCTGGATTGATATGTGCAGATTGAGAGATTAATGGAGTTAAAGTGACCTACATCTGTCAAAGTACATCAGATATATAGATGTCCAAGCACTAGTGCTGCAAGCCTATTTTTCCTGGAGATTTTAAGGTAAATTAATCTGAACATGGTAGTGTAGAAGGAGAAGGAGGTAAGAACTGTCATGTTCACAAAAACAAGTTTGACCATATGTTTATATAGCCAGGTGCAATGTGTTGACCCCTGAATGGAAATACTTTATTTTAAGAGTGAATTATTAATGGAGCTGAAGTGGTCAAGGCTTTATGTCAGATATTTAGGGGTCCAAGCACTAATTCTGAAACCCTACTATTGCATGTTTTTATTACTTGCTAGGGTTTTTAAGATATACATTACTGTGCATATTAAATGACAATGAGATAAGAAATATATACAGAAATCTTCTTCTTGCATGAAACATGCAAATGTCTACTATTTCTGTAGAGGTTTAGATCCATACTGTACAAAAATGGGTTCTACAGTGTGTTCGTGCAGACTGAGTAAACAATGGAGTTCAAATGAACAAGCCCATACTTAACTACCATTCAAAGCAGTCTGGATATTCATTTTATTAACTATATCTAATTTTTTCTTTCTAATTTCTTCCTAGTTACAACCCCAATTCCAATGAAGTTGGGATGTTGTGTAAAACATAAATAAAAACAGACTACGATGATTTGCAAATCCTTTTCAACCTATATTCAATTGAATACACTACAAAGACAAAATATTTAATGTTCAAATGAATAAACTTTGTTTTTTGCAAATATTCACTCATTTTGAATTTGATGCCTGCAACATGTTCCAAAGAAGTTTAACAACACTCAATAAGCGTTTGGGAACTGAGGACACTAATTGTTGAAGCTTTGTAGGTGGAATTCTTTCCCATTCTTGCTTGATGAATGGGAAAGTTACATTTCCAGTTACACAACGTCCCAACTTCACTGGAATTGGGGTTGTATTTGAAATCTGAGAAGCACAGTAGGATCAGTTCAGACATTTATCTGTAACTCCCCTGGCTCCATCTTATTGAATACATTGATTCCAATTTTGAACAATTTTGTTTCAAATTTTTGTTTGCTAGCCTATGTTAGATATTTAGGGCTCCATGCACTAGAACTTGTTTGTCTTTAGTATTTGTAGGAGCTATTATCGTGGGCGCTGGAGCATGAGGAGATACAATATATTTGGCGGCTAGGTGAAGTACACTGACCTCTCAGCTGAAATGCTGCAGTTATAGGGTAAATAACAGAATTATTACACAAGCTATTTGAATACAACTTGGAGGGCCATGAGTAAAGTGGACTGATAGGCAGGTAGTTTCCCTTAAGGAGATTGACATGGACTGTGGCCATGTTGAGGGAGTGTGTAAATAAACCTTACTCAAAATTTGATCATGAAAGTTTCAAGACGGGGAAAGACACAATGGAAAAGCTGATTACTTAGCAGACAGCTGGGTATCACTTACACATTTTAATACCAGCTGTGAACATCACAGAGATATCTGGACAGCTGTTGGATAACGACTGCTCAGATATGGGTTTAATTTTTCAGTTTTAATACCAGTCGTAAATGTCGTTTCTACTAGAGTAATGTAGAGCAGCCAACAGTCATCTTGTTTTGGGTATGCACTAGGATTACATGGGAAAATGCCACTTGATGTCAAAATTTGACAGGATTTAATACATTTTTCAAAGATGTATGTGTATTTATTACCTTATCTCATGTGTAAAGCACACAGTGTCACTGTTACATATAAACCTTATATCTCCATTTTGTCAAACTATTTTGTTCTCCTTTAATGTTACTTTTTTGAAGATACAAGGTTTTGTATCCATATGTAATCCATTTTAACTATATTTCACAGACTGGGTAGCTCCTCCTTGTTACGCACTACACTGCGAGTTGAATGGGCATTGTCCTGATTGGTAGCAGAGACAAAATTTTCTGACCATAGTCTTCATCCTTAAAAGCACATGCTTGCCAAAAAGCCAACTAGAAACTAAATATCCCTAATAAAGAAATCAATTTATATCAACATTAGGCATATTAATTAGCTGTATAATCGGCTTAGAAATAAAAGACACTCAAATATGTAATAACATCTGTTTTTCTATGTCGAATAAATAAATAACATTTTTATCAATGCTCTCATTACTGAAGGTATTGAGTTCACTACTGCATAGTTATAAACTGAACGTCTGCAAATGGGAGCCCTCTCAGAGCATCCCAGCCTGGGAAAGCATAGGTAAGACATAAACTGTGTTTGTATCTCCAGCCTTCTTAATGGCAATGAAGTATGCAGCGTCCACTAAAGCCTCTCCTAAACACAAACAGATGAGATCCAGAGTTAGCCAGTGGTGAAAAGAGCTCTCAGAGAAACACTTCACTTCCTTCGGATTTCCTGTTTTTACACGCCACGTAGCCAATTAGCTCAAAGGCCCAGTGCTGCTTCGAGTCTTATGTAAGTCGCACCTAGCAACTAAAACCTTTATAAGTCTGACAAACTCACGCAATGCTATTTCAGAACGTGCCATTTACATTGTGAAAACCTCTGTTTAGATGTCCATGCTTGAACTTGTAAAGAGAAACACAAGCTGCACCAAATTGTCAGTCTATCAAAACTCTTTGGGGGGAAAAAAAAAGATCAGGTTCCAATTTCCCAAAAGCATTAAAGTATTAAAGAAGTATTAAAGTGGCCGTAGCACGGAAACAGAAATTTTCCTGTTATTTATTTATTTATTTATTTAATGCAGTACATAAACCTTGTTAAAGTACCAGTCCACAGTCCATACGTGGAAACCAAGCCATAAAAACAGCCTGTTTTAATTAATTTGCAAAAACAATATTTTTACATATATTCACTGGTTCAGCCTAAGGAGGTTAGCCCTGCCCATTCACATTAAAATGAAGTCTTTTTTTTGTCTGGACAGCTTTGTAAAGGCTTAAAGCTTTCGTTTTTGAGAAAGAGGAGAAAATCAAGCTGCTTCAGATCTGAAAACATCCACAGGTGTTTCTGTCCATCCTTCCACTGTGAGAAAAGTCTGAAAGGATGTGTAGCTGTCAGGAAGCTTTTACTGAGAAAAGAAACAGACAAAAAAAAGATTTATAAATCAAAGAAAGAAGCTGCTGGTGTTCCCAGAACAATGGACCGTTCTCCCCTCAGTGGAGCCCAGATCTCAACATCACTGAATGTGTTTGGGATTACTCGGATCATGAGCAGCACAAACTGTAACCAACTTCTAAAACTGAAGTTTGGAGGTGTGGAAAAATATTCCTGCAGATTTCTTTGAAAAGTTTCCTGAAAAGAAAGGAAGCTGGAATAAAGGCAAATGGAGGACTAATGACTAAATAATGTTAGATCTTGTTAAATTTAGTTGTTGAGGCTAATATTCGTTAAATATTACTTATTCCCAGATGTTGAAAAAAAATGGGTTGAGCACAATGGCTGACTGGACATGAACGAATGAAGGGTGGTCTCTGACTTTGCACAGTACTGTGCTTTCTTCAGTTGTAAAGACAGAGTAACAAAGACAGCCTTCATGATTCTAAGTGATAAAGAGAGGCTGGAAAACAGCAATAAAAAAAAATGAAATAAAAATGGATTTCAGTAAAACTGTACAAATGTCATGCATTCAAGCGAATTTTAAAACATAAACAAAACTAATATGTGGTAAAAAGGGCTTTTGAAGAGCTTCTAGCATTAACCTTTTCCAGTTGGGTTTGTACCACAATAGGGAAACTCGAGCAAGGTATGTGCCAGTTCAACATGTTGAAACAGACAGGACATCTGGTGCCAAAGCTACCCTTAGACCTGTTAGCATGTCAGAGTTCAAATACAAGCCAGTATGTTCCTGTTCCTATGCCAAAAAACAAATCAACGTCATTATTAAGCAATAACCTGCATTAATAGATGAACAGTCATCAACTTAATGATGAGTAAACCAACAGGTGCTGGTGGAGGCTTTGTTGAAAGCTTCCAAACAGTTATAGTCCAACTGAAGTCAACTCAGCAGTGCTTTTGGAATAAAAGTTATCGAATGCCAAAACATACACTTTTTGAAAGTAAAACAATGAAAGAATCCAGGACTAAGAACTACTGTATACACTAAAATGTCTTCCTTTCCCTGGAAGACACAAAAAAGCTGAATAAATCCAACATGATTCATGGCTGTTAAGGATTCTACATATTTTATTCCAGTAGACATTAAGTACTGCAGAATTTCCTCAGTATTTCTGTATTTTTATAATAGACAGTGCAATATAATAATATAATAGACAGCCACTTACCACTGTAAGCAATTGAGGCCCAATCTAAAGTGACTATTCTTTTATTTGCCTGTGCACTATTAAGCCATGTTGAAGTGAATTCAACCAGTCACTTCAGAAAAAAAATGCATATTTTGAGGACTACAAGTAAACAAAGACTCTATTTCAGGGCCTGTGCTTCTTAATTATATTCATAATGAACTTTCACAGCATGAATATTCATTAAGTGTGACACTGTAGTCTTTGTCTGGAGGCTCCTGGGTCACTAATTGAATTGCTTCCGTGCATTAGTGCTGCAGTTTCCAGGAGACTGTATGAACGTACAGCGGTGAAGGGATAGTTCACTGAAAGGGCTGTGCTTGGATGGAACTAGTAGGTGTCCATTACACACACATTCATATTTCACAAAAGCACACTTAGATGCACTCACACACTGGTACAATGTCAGCCTTCAGTGGTCAGATGATCTGAACTTTTACACTCATGCATATATTGATGAGTTTAATGACACTCATTAATCACAATCACTTAGCCCTGAACATTAGAGGAGGGGGTAGGAAATCAATAGAGGCCTCGCAATGACCAAATGCACAAGAGAACGTGAGACGGCCTTTCGGTTTCTCAAAGCATTCATCACGAAATATGGTACACAAGCCTTCCATCACACATGTTGTCCGAAGTCCTGAAACCAAACTGACACTAAAATGATTTGAATCAAATGTGTAAAGGGATGATGGGGCGCAAACTAACACAGGGTAAAAAGTAACATGGATACTGATTTTAGTCATGCTCTTGTGTTTTCATAGCAACAACATCTGTGAATTCCGAATCTTGAGAATAAAGTAACTATAGAAGTAACTATTTTTATCATAAGTCATTTATTTTCCGAGTCGTGTGCTTAATTCAGAGAACGCATTTCTATTTCATTTTAATCACCATGTTCGTGACTGCAACATTTTATATTTTTAAGCACGTAAATAACTCACTGTGAGAGTCAGCCAAGCTAAAGTCCAGCCTCCATATGTCGAGGGGTTAGCTTTAATGCAGTAAAACTAAATATCTAAAAATGAGAGTCCATATCCCCTCATATAAATTCATGGTAAAATCACATTTATGATCAAAAAGCTGTTCTGATTTTCCCCTCAAAATCATCTCCTTAGGCAGATGCAGACCTACTAATAGTGACACATATAATGTATAATATACATATAACAATATGCTATTGACAATACAATATTAATACAATACCATATAACAATATACATAGAATACTGACAATAGAACTTTAATATAATATTTACAAAACAATTCATGTTAGATTGTGTAGCCTACTTTAGTTAGAAAAAGGTAACTAATAGTAATAATCTCAGACTACATGCTGAGCTCTGGGGTCTTAACATCAAAGTGTCCAATCAAAATCAAGTATGTGGGCAGAGGCAGAGAAATTAACATAGATTTATCTGTGCATCATAATTCATAATCAAAAAAACGCTCTATTGTCCTGGAATATGGATACATGTTTGGTTTCTGACTTCTCACTTCACTCCAGCGCAATCCATTCTATGGATTCGTTCCATTCCATCAGCAGCTCACCTGATTGAATTTAATGAAGGAATGAGCAGATACACTAGGCATTGGTGATGTTAGTGTTTACGGTAGTGGCTTTGATGCACTACCTGGGAAAGTACACAATACTACATCAAATAAGATTTTTTGCACAAGGCTCCTAATGCTACATTCACCTACCTCTGTAACATGACTTCATTGTCAGTCACTCTCGAAAAGGTTAAGCCAAATGCATAACTGTATTGGATGATAACTCTAAATACTGGGCCTCTGATAGGAGAGAGGTTTGGGAATTGTTGAGGCAGCACAAAAAGTTCTAATATGTTGTCTACTCATTTATTTGAATTTATCATAATATTAGGTTTTTAAAACAAAAGATAAACAGCTTTACATATCAGTTTCTCAAAGACGTTTTCACGGCACTGTATATGCAGTTGTATGCAAACGTTTAAATGTCCTGGTCAGGAAAATACAGCCTGTACAGTGAAATTAACTATGGTGTGCAAGTTTAAGTGTTGTACATTCAATTCTGCCAATGTAATTGTTTATTTATTTGATGAGTTTAACATGTTAGCAAAAAATAAAAATAAAATGTTAAACGTGCTTTAACCTTTTTTATCATCCCCCCAAATGTTGAATGTAGTAAGCAAACAGTAAATAAACTATGCAGAATCATGCTTCTGTAGATGAAGCGTTCACTTATTCTTGCTCAGAAAATCAGCAAAACATGTCATTTGACCACAGGAGCCCAAACTTTTGAATCTGACAGTATGATATTTTTTAATTATAATGAAAAACTAAATAATGACAGTAATAGACTACCTGCTATGTTCTTCATTCCAAAGATTTTCCGGTCACAGTGCTCTCCTTGGGCAGACACAGAGAGACTAAAATTGATTTAACCATGTTTTTGTCAAAAGATTCTAAAAACTTGATTGACACAAGCATCTCTGCTGCCCACTGGTGCGCGAGTTCGAACAGTGGCCTCACCATAGCTGCACACCAGAGATTTCCGAGTGGGCGCGTTGAGATCTCAGAGAGATCACTTACATATTGGCTGATTCATGCATCTTTCATCTCGTCTTTCAGCGGGCGCTGTGGATTTCACCTCCACGCTGGGTGAGAGATTGAGACAGTGGGACAGAATGATTTATTTTTGTGCATGATTAAGTCATATCATTTATCCACTTCAGGAAACTTCAGGTTTGTTAATGTGGCTGATTGTAGTTTGTTTGCACTGCACTATTAGCTCCACTCTTAGAAATAAAGGTGCCAAAAAGTATTCTTTGGAGTGATAACATAAAAGAACCACATATGGTTCTCAAAAGAACCTTTCAGTCAATGATTCTTTAATGAACCACTGTTGTAATGCGATTTGCAAGTGTGAGGAACCTTTTTAAAGAATGTCCAGACAATGTAAAGGATCTAAATCAGGGGTTGGCAACGTAAATGTTAAGAGCCATTTTGTCCTCTTTACAAAAAATCAAACCACCTTGGGAACCATGGAACCACATTTTACTCAGTATGAGCTGATGTACTATTATAGACTAAGATATATATATATATATATATATATATATATATATATATATATATATATAGTTAAACCTGTGTTTGAACGATCGGTAGAGCTTGATTTCATTATAAGGGAGGTTATTTTATTTTTACCTAAAAATCTAACTGTGCTGTGGAGCCACAATAGAGCAGTAAAAGAACTGCATGTAGCCGACACATGTTCTAAACCAAAGGCCATTATTATGTTTAATCTTTATTTTTCATTGGTTAAATCTCAGTTTAAAAAAATTTCTATGAACTAAGAAAAAACTATTAAGAAAGAAGAATGAAAAAGATAAGGTTATAGTTAACCATGTCAGGATAATACACAAAGTATTAAAAAGCTCATGTCACACAAAATTGAATTTTCCGCACTACTGTGTTAAAATAAAATCATCTTAAAATACATTTTCACCAAATGCACGACTTCACAGTCCATACTGTTTATATACTGAAGGCAAGCTATAAAGCCATTTTGAATTCATTGGTTTTGTGATGTCACAAAAACAATGCATTTACATCTGCCCATTCAGCCTACAGCAGTAAAGTTTTGCCCATTCATAATGATGTCATAAGAAATGTTTCAGTCTTGATTGGTTTTTATACAAGAGCAGCCAATTGGAACTGAGCTCATGTACATAAATCAGTCTTAAAGGCACAGTAACAAAAACAGCCTATTTGATTGTAAAGGATGAGAAGTCATGTAATAATGAATTATGTTGTATGAATAACGTGCATGTGATGTATTTTTACAGAAATTATTTGGGCTTTGGGCACTGTTTTGGATAAATGAACTAACAAACATTATCAAAGGGAAAATTACAATACAACAGGTCTGCTAAAAATGAACTTGCTTGAATATCATTCAGTCACACTCCCAAAAACATATTACACAGGTTAAAGGTTTGGGATCAAAAGCATATGCTTGTTTACAACATCCAAATGTTTTAAACAGGACAGATTAAAGGCGGTGAACTCTTTATTGAAGAGATGGGACCTTGAAAGTGGTTTGCTTAATAGCTGACGAAGGTGACTGTACTTTGATGAGTCTGGAGGAGACGCCTTGACTTTGATGGCTCATCCCAATTTCCTCCCTATGCAAAATCAATAATGCCCTGTTAAAGTAATTGCCTCATTCAGATCATAAAACACAGTGATGTAGTCATTCATTATGACCACTCTTACCATCCTATTGAAGTTCTATGCGTCAGTCCTTGCGTGTGTGTGCGTGCATACATATGAGCGCTTGTTCAGTAAAGCAAACATAATTTCCTTGGATACCTCTGTGTTATAGTGTAATAAGAGTCTCCAGACATTTCCATCTCTTACACTGTAACATTCCTCTCCTGATGCTTCTCTGAGTTAAAGCACCAATTGCGGCATCTCTAATGGATTTTTGACTACTCTTTCCACACCTGCTTAGCAGTGGCTGATTATGTGAAGAAAAAAAAAAAAGAAGTCAGGCTTCCTCAAGAGCCGAACCTCGGTGAGCAGAGCAATGAAGTGATCTGAGCTAAATGGAAATATAGATATAAAAACTAGAGCCATCTTTAGACTAGAACAGGTTCCACATTAAACTAGCAATATCTTTTAAAAAAATATTATTTTATTATACTTTTTTTCAGCAGCATTGCACTCTGAGGCAAATGAGAATGTTCCAAACCCACCTTGTGTACATTTTTCCTCAAATATTATTGGATCATATAATAAGGGAACGTCAAAGGGTTGAAATATAAACCCAGCACATCACACTGACAGCTTAAGTCAAGTCAAGTCAAATTTACTTGTACAGCGCTTTTTACAACTGATATTGTCACAAAGCAGCTTCACAGAATTCCAGTAAAGACAAAGTTTTAGCATGAATGTAAAAACCCCCAGGTGAGCAAGCCAGGGGCGACAATGGCAAGGAGAAACTCCCTCAGAGCTGAGGAAGAATCCTTGGGAGGAACCAAAGCTCACAAGGGGGGAGTAGTATTAATAGCAGTAGTATTAGTAGTAGTAATAGCTAGGAGTCCATGAAAACGTCAATGTAGGGTGGGCAGCTAGTCCAAGGCAGGTGGCATCAGCTGGGGCGTGGGCAGCTGGTCTGAAGCGAGTGCAGGAGAGCTCAACAGTCAGTCATCCATCAGTGTCCGGCCGGAAATGTGGGCGGTCGTTTAAGCTAAAGACTGACAACTTCACTAAAATACTCAGCAAGAAAACTTGTGGTACTATATAGAACCCTTTTTAAAAAGTTTCTACATAGAACCATCTACAAAATATTCTCCATCAATCTGAAGAACCCTTCATGATGCAAAGAACCCATTAAACATGCAAATTGTTCTTAGTGTGTTCATGGAGCCATTTTTTTTTACTAAAGAACATCCTTTCATAAGAATACAGCTGGTGTTGAATTGTAGTAGTCTTAAACGGTACACTTACGTCCATGCAACATAATTTCAGTGCTACCTTGTTTGTAGCCTTTGCATTTCCTCTTATGCCAGATGTAGTTGATCAGCCAAGATTTCTTTACTTTGGCTTCTTTGGTATAGAACTGGAGCAGTGAGGCTAAATTTGCGAACAAACACTACAACTCAACCGTCACCTGAATAGCCCACATTCTATAAAAAATCTATCACCAAAACCTCTTTCAACCTACTCAGACTGCATCCAGGTCTTCTTTAAGGTCATGCAGACTTGTCGATGTGGTTTAGGCAACAGTATGATTTACTGTGAGCTATAAAAAAGACCAGAACTGCGGGCAGCCACTTTAGACAGCAGGGTCTGTATTCACAAACCACATCAGGAGCAGGAGTGCTGATCTAGAGTAAGTATTTGTGACAATGGAATCAGATCCCAGATCTGTCCTGCTTTGTGATTTTTATAGCGCACAGTAAGGTGCACTGTGCTCTAAACCACATATGCAAGTCATGAATGAAGACCTAATGTAGTTTGAAGTGGTTGAGAGATGTTTTAATGATGCATTTATGCAGAAATGATTTGGGCTATTTGGGTGACTATTCAGTTCTAGTGTTTGGTAGCAACGTTTGCCTCAACTCCAAACATGTTTTGGCTGCTCAACTACATCTGGGATAAGCGGAACACTAGATGAATTCGATTTTTTGCCAAATTTTTCTTCAAATTACATTTCACAGGATCCAGAGACATTTTGGGGGAAATGTATGCAGGGACTGGACTGTGTACTGTGGGACTGGAACATTTTTGTTTCCCACATTGCGGAGTTTTGCCAATGACTGACTGACTGCAGAATTGACTACAGAATGACACAAGACTTCAGAGGTCATTAATCCTTGTGAATGGGTCAGGCCAATCTGTTGTATTAAGTCTGAGTATATGTGTAAAGACCTTGGCTTTTATGACATCAAAAAGTTTGGTTAGACTGTATGTAAGGACTGGAAAGTGAACAGTATGCTAGAAAACTGTTTACATTGTACATCAAACTTCTATTTTTAAAAAAATGTGAGGAAAATTAAGGGCTATTTAAGTGGTTCAGACTCCATCAGACCAGGCAGGCACTAATGCAACTTGTGTTAATAGCCTTTCCGCTGCATGTAGTGTAATTTTTGTAATTGCGCTGCTTTTTAATAATTCATAGCATGGACACAACCTTGCCCTCATTGCAGCTAAGGTGAAGGAATCCCCCTGGGGAAGGAGAGATAGGCTCTTCTTACATTAATTCTACATTATTTATACACTTGGCTGAGATCCTAATCATAATGAACGCCTCGTTTATTTTTCAGCTCCAACCAAAGGCTCTCGCATCCAGTGGCAACCCAGGCAATAAGGCCCACCCAACACCTTCTTTTGAAGGTGAGTAATCGTGGGTTAATCCTGCCATGAACTTCATTACCAATAAGTGGAGTCCATGTGTTTGGTTTTCAGGTTTAGAACTTCTAAGCATTCAGCTCCATCATTAATTTCTTGCATGTATATTTAAGGTGTCGAAAAGAAAAAGCAATGAAGCATGAGACCGGGCCCATTATTTTATTTCACCTATCTGTGAAGAGCCAGCGAGGTGAAACCTGCTAGATTTTAAGCAGGAGCTGGGCTGAAATTGTTTTTCCTTTTGAGAAAAGGTGATAACCGTAATCTCCACTCAGCCGCACCTGTTAGCAAAGGAGCTGAAGTTTCTTCTTCTGCTTTTTTCTTTTTTTGGCAGGTGTCAGCATTAGCTCCGGTAATTGAATTATTTATCGTTTAACCCAGCTGTTCTCCATATTCGCTGGCAGGAAAAAAAAACACTTTCAGCGCTTCCTAGCAAACAGAGGGCCCATGACATAAACTTTAAACAAAAAAAGGGGGTAGAAAGTGCAGAGCGAATACAGGAATATAGCTTGCTTTATCACTGAGAACTTCAAAAGATTTTTACAGACTGGCTTTGGACTGGGGCTCACTATAAAATCTTAATATTCCATCCTACTAGCTTCATGCAACTTTTTCTGAAGACTACACATGCTTAATTGCCAGCACAAAGAGAGAGTAGGACTGTAGGGAGCAGGAAGTGCTGCTACTCGCTTCTGCTCCACGAGGGCTTCCTACTCAAAGAACCAGCTCCACTGTCAGTTCACATAGAGGCAAACCAGCTCTTTGTTAAGATTTTAATTAGGACGATGAGTTATGGTGGCAGAAGCACAAGTGAAACAATGGCAGCTGAAAATTCAGTAACTAAAGGCATTCACAGGTAGTGTCAGAAATTTGCAGTCAAATTATAAAACTACACCGATACATTATCTGATTTATCAAGCTTTATTGTTTAGTAATTCAAATTAAGGACTGAAAAACATTTTGATTCATTGTCTGTTCACTCTCCCACTTTATTACAAACACATTTACCACCTACCCACCTTATAGGTCCACGATATGTACAATTAGAGGCTGTAGCACACTTTGTCAGCCACCCTCTACACCATTCATATTTGGCCTGTTTCTGAAAACGCTGTTGACTATAATTTTTTGGCTGGCCATTTTCAGCAAAGCAGTGACAATGACATGGTAGACTCATGGGACTGAACTTGTAATAAGACACATCTGAGACAATTTAAGCTTTCAGTGCTTGATTGCATACTAACTTATGTTACGTCCATGTGCCAGCAACAGGCTCGTTGTCCACCAGACAGTGTTGACGGGCGCATCATCGCCTCCTACGAGCTTCATGAGGTGTGGAATTGGATTTAAATGTTCATACTCAGTGTGTTCCCACCCCAGTTAGCAAGTTGCCACCAGCATTTAACCCTAAATTTCTGATGGTTGTCCCCAAACATTATTGTTATGAGATCACAACAGGCCCCAGCAGACAATTGACATGGTAGCATTGTTTTTTACACACATTGGTATAACTGCATAGGTTGAGAACATATACAGCCCAAGAGTGGCTTTTTGGTCAGAAACTGACCAGCATTGGCCCCACCCTTCGAATTTTAGTGCTTTTCCTGCTTCAGGACACCTAAACCAGCTAATGAACTCATTAACAAGCCCTACTTGAGTTGAGTATGTTGCAGTAGCAACACTAAAACCTGCAGGATAAGGGACACTCATGGTCTCTGGTGATATACAAAGATCTACACTAAAACAGCAGTCATGAACTGGTTTGACTAATAACTAAATAACTAATAATTCATTTTGGAAGGAATGGCATATGGAAAACGATGGGAAGATTCACTGGTTCTACTCTAGAAATGCCTGGAAAGTTGTGGAAAGTTGCAATCTGTTTTTCAGCTTTCCTCCAAGGAGACGGTGCCAAGGGTGTTGAGGGCATGCTGGTTGTTGACATAAGCTGCTCCAAGAATGCCCTCGTTTGCACATGTTCCAACTGTGTGGATAAGGATCAGGTATACCAGCATGTCACACAGGAGCCGTATACTCCAACACCAGTCTAATGTAGCCAGTGCATACGGCTAATAAATCAGTTTGCACAACTAAGAAGAGCTTGATGAGCTTAAAAAGAAATCACTTTGTGCTGACGCTTGTTGCCATAGCATTTAATTATTCCACCGAAGATTGTGCTGGATGATGAACTCCACTATTTTGATTTAAGGCATCACAGAAAGAGGAATCTTATTAATATGAAGAGGTGGTATATGTGGTGGATTTGAATTGAAAGTTATGTGCCAGGCCACACATTTCTTATGTATGCTTAATCTAATCATATTAGCCTAGCTCTAATATACTACTACAATCCCATAAGGCCCATGTGCCAAACACAAGGCCTGCAAGCCAAGTCAGGCCCATGGCACAATAATATTCGGCCTGCAAAATTATTCTAATTTTGTATTAATATTAACCCATTTTACCATGAGCTGTCCTACAGTTCCCAGCATGTACTGCATCATAATGTGTGCTCCCACCCCCTAAAATGATCTATGGTATAGCGCCACAAAAACGATACAAAACAAAAAATAATGCCAGACAATGGCCAGCTGTGGTCATGGCAAAATGGTGAGTAAAAGTAAAATAAAATAGCACAGTTGGCCCACATATTTGTTGAGATTTTGAATATGGCTCTTTTAGAGGTTGAGTTTCACACCCCTGCCATGTGACTAGCAGAAATTAACATTATTATAGAGGTGATTTTCTTCCTCATTTTTTCACCATGTTTTGACATTAATGCCCTGAGCCAAAGGCCTAGCACTAATGGTCATAGTTAGCCGCTCAATAAGACCTATAACAAGTAGAGCCATTGTGAAAAGGCTCCAAGCATGTTTGACAGTGCTGGGGCTGTGCAGCACTAATGTGCTGGTCCATCGCACTAGAGAGGGTCAAGCACCAGGGAACTGATATGTGTGTGTGGGCTGTTTATCTTTTGAAGTTAAGCCTCCCCTGATAAGCAATTTCGTCAGGTTTTTTGAACTCTCACATCTATGAAGGGTCACACTTCATGCAGAAAGTGAGAAGAAGAAGTAAAAAAAATGAGACCAACACTCAGAATTCTGATCAAGCCAAGATCAATAGCCGTGTGTTATTCCGTAATAAAACCGGTTCATCCTGTAGAACCTGCCCTTGTGTGTTTGTTATGTTTTGCTTCTTTTCATCTGCTCGAAGCACTTACATGTGGGATCTAGAGTCGGAATTCAACATTTTCCATTCTCATCCCACCCTTCGCATGTTTGTTTTCCCTGAAAATGCACCCTGTCGGGCCCTTCCGAATGGCTCTCGCTGCTTTTCAGTTAACGTTTCTCTAGAGATCAAGCGGACACTCGGAAAGCATTTGTTAATCGGGTATGGTTCATTTCGATGGCACACGAAGAGCATGTTACATAATGTTTGAAGCTCTGCTACTGTTTCCCCACTGTACAGCTGAAACATTCAGATGGTCTGAGTTAATGCAGATGTTTTTGTGAGAGGAGTTGCTGGCTTTTTGCATTACAGGCACAAGTGAGTAGCGTTGGTGTTTTCTCATTGTTCTTTGCAGTCACTGCAATTATCCACCACTGCTTTTCCAACGCAGAGTTCAACACAATGTCACCTGGAATCTAAATCCATTCCCCAACCCTATCTACCTTGTTAACATTTCATCGATCAAAAGTCTTATTTTGGATTGCTGATGTTGTTCTCATTTTCAGACAGGCATGTTTAGTCTAGCATCGCATTGTTGCCATCATCATCTATCCACAAATAACAATGCTGTTATGGCACAGTGGGAACAGAACAGGTTACGCCTTGGGAAACCAACCACAAAAAATGTAAATTACTTATCGATCCCTTTGCCTTTCGGGATGACATCTATCTTAAAGATGGTGACACGTTTGACAATAACCATATTCATTTTGATTAAGATGTCAACACTTCATTTGAATTTACAGACGCTGAGCCAGGTTTTAGAGAAATAAGCTAACCCCCCTTCTTCATTTTCTCTCTCCTTTTTTCACTCACCCTTTTGCTTCTCTCTATCTCTTTCTCTCTTCATGAGACCTTACACACAGAAGAGATGGAAGGGGGGAAATTTGATTAGAGAGGAAATCCTGAAGGAACAGACTTGTAAATTACAGCTAAAGTTCAGCATCGCCTCTTCCCAAAGGATGAGGCAAAGCAGCAAACCACTATAAATCCGCAGCCGAAAAAAACCCACCAGTGCCACATCTCTGTCTCTCTTTCTTCACTCCCAACAGGCCCAAAAAAAGAAAGAAAAGAAATAAAAAGAAAAAATGATCTCTGGAGGGGGAGAAGTTGCCATATTGCTCCACATTCCGAATAAAATTCAGCATTCATTTGCAATGGTGGCAAATTCATCAACTAAGCTGCATTCTATTCATCCACATTAGCACAGTGAGCAGTTACACCATTTGTCCCCTGACAAAAATGGCATTCACGATTTAATAGCATCAGCACAAAAGGTACATTTCTCTTAATTGCTGCAAGAGGAAGTGAAGCATTGTATATCATTATAGTCAATTTAGTACCTGTTATTTTCTTTACACAATTTTGTTTGAGGCTACAGTTTCAAAAGTAGAAGAGTAGTCTTCTCAGTTCACTCTTATTTATCTTACTCTTTAAAGGAGTAGTTATACTCAAAAGCCATCCTTGGAGCAAAATCATAGAAATCAAGAACCACATTTGGTTCCCTTCTCAAGCTTTTAGTAGATGGTTCCTTAAAGTAAGAGCTCTCAAACTGGTCCTCAGGCTCCCAGAAGGTCCAACTCAAGACACAGAGCAGCCTGGTCTGAGAATCTTGAGGATCTTGTTACATCACAAACTTTGATTTCTAGATTAAATTGATTGTAGCCACATTAATGTTGTTCTGGCATTTTAATATTTCATATCAGGTTTTACTTTTCTTTGTTAATGTATGCACCAGAATGGCCATAATTCATTTTACATGTCCATTGTCAGTGTATGCTTATCCCTTAGAAATAAACAAGCTGCTTCTGTCATTATGCCTTTAAGATGGATGTTAGATAAAAGAGCTCTGTTTTGCTTCCCTGACCTGTATTTTGCATCCCTCAAAGGGCACAAAGAGCTGAAACACTTAGATATACAGTATGAATGTTGGAGATGGTTTTATATAGAATGGTTCTACAATATCAACCTTGTTATATTAAGGGCTACGATATCGACCTTGTTAGAAAAGAAGAACATTTTTTTGGTGCTATATAGAACCACCTTTAAAAACATCAACACATTCTTCATCATTCTGAAGAATGATTTCACAAAGCCGAGAACCCTTTAATTATGAGAAGGGTTCTGAGTGTTCATGGTGAGTACAGGACCATTTTCTTTAGTAATAAACCCTTAAAGAACAACTTCTTCAGTGTAGAGTCGGTTCTTGTGACATCACAGAAACAATTCATTCAGAACAAACGAAACAAAACAAAAAATTGGTCTAAGCCAAGAACCATTTGGGAACTTTTATTTGTAAGAGTAATGAACATAAAGCACTGACAGACACTTCAGGGATATAAGAGACCACAGATCTTACTATCAGATCTGGCTGTTTTCAATAATTAACCAGCACTCAAAAGCAAAGCAGACAGTCAAAACAAAAAGCGTAGAGAGAGAGCAATATCAACCCTGCTCTTCCTCGAGGGGTGACTTTCCCCTTTTCTCTCTGTGGGTTTTTATCCAGAGCTGATATAATTAGTGTATGCTACATTTGGCTGACCCATTCTCCACACTCCCACCAGACCCAAACAGTAAACAAAATATCAATCACGTTCAATGAAGATGGCCGTGCAGGGAGCCATGCCTTAACGAAATACAAACAAGAACTCAGCTCTTCTCTGAAAGTAATACAACACCAACCATATTTGGTGTAAAAAATAAACAAAAAGTTGCTACAAAAACTTGACCCACAGGCCAGTTTGAACTTATAAGGTAATAGTGGTTCACTGCAGTTGTTGTTTTCTGTCCTTTAGGGCAGTGTGGCGTTGTTTGGCTATCATAAGCAATAAGCTGCAGAGCAGGCTGGAATGGCTCAGAGATTTGGAGGGAAGCAATTCCCAGTAGTGAAAAAGTTTCAAATGGACTTTGAATCAAGTAGGCAATGAAGGGTTTTCAGCAATATTAGTCCAGCAAGATGCCTTCATTTCATGTTTTTGGGTCATGAGTGGAAGCAGAGTCCATCACTGAAAGGCTGCTACTTCAGTCATCATTCAAAATTGCACTCGCAGATTGACAAAAGGAACAAAAAAGACAAACAAAAGAAAACAATCCTCTTACAACCCCCATAGACCCCAACGCCAAACTACCATGCACTACCATTCTATTCTTACTATGTAATTCTAATGTATTGTTGTACATGCAGATGTACAATGTACATTTACTGTAACAGTGTAATGCGTTGCAGTCATTGTATGTAGATATACATGTAGCTTAACATTATAATGCATAGCAACGCTTTCTTTTACACTCCTTTAAGTATTACCTTTAAGTATTTAAGTATTTAAGTATTACCTTTAAGTATTTAAGTATTACCTTGTATTGACCAGGTAAGTGCAGTGGGCAGCGCTGGCAAGAAAGAAGCTGACTTGAGCTTCACAGCGAGCGTTGAAAAGGGAAGAGGAGGTTACTCCTCTTAGCAATAGCAACTGGTTAGCTTTGCAGCAGCAATTGTAATGACAGTTTGCTAACCCACAACCTAGCTAACTATAGCATCATTTACCCTGGCAATGTGCATCCATGAATTTGTAGGGTAGAGATTCTATAACAGCACTG
This sequence comes from Pygocentrus nattereri, assembly GCF_015220715.1. Classification (NCBI taxonomy): domain Eukaryota; kingdom Metazoa; phylum Chordata; class Actinopteri; order Characiformes; family Serrasalmidae; genus Pygocentrus; species Pygocentrus nattereri. The sequence continues at coordinate 25,875,268 of NC_051228.1, read as the reverse complement.
AAGGGAGGGGTGTATTTGTATTGCTGTTGCTATTGAGTTCAAATATCAGTATTATATACTGTGTCTGTAAGAAGGAAATATGCCATACAATAACAACACAAAACAAAGTGAAATAAAAAGATATGCAAACTCATCACAATTTAAAGCCCTTCAAAACATAAAATTGTGGTTTGATGGAATTCTTAATCTGTACATTTTCTCCATCTTCTCATAATATTAGATAATACATATCCAAATAGTGAATTCAGTTTTCAAACATTGGCACCTTGAACAGTTAATCAAGTATTCAAGTACCTGTAAACATCCCTGGTATAAAGATATACATTTAGTATCTCTGGACTGTCAGTCTTTGTCTTTTATATAATTTTCATATAATTGTTCAAGGTAGTTCAACATTGCTGTTTTTCTTCTCTCCAGAAAGCAACAACAGCAATAAAAGTTTGATGGTTCAGAACATTTACAAGCATTCCAGAGTGTAGCGGTGACGACCTCAACGTGTGTCCCCCTTCTGCCTCTTCCCGAGCCTCCTCCCTGACAACCACCACAGAAAAACCCAACACTAACACACACGCCAGCTCTGACAATGACACAACCAGCTTCCCCAGGCCTGTTCTGTGGTCCTCAGACCTCAGCTCTAACCACAACGATGACTCTAGCCGTCCGGCCCGTCTGCTCGGAACAAGCTCTCTCCAGGGACAGCCAAAACATGCCATTTTAATGGGTTTCTCTTGTTCCTCATAGCTGAGTGGAGATAGGCCGCAAGAAGAAAAAGCAAACAGGATGCAGTGAGACCGGTACTTTACAAGAGTAAACTTGCCTCCTTTTTTCTCTCTCTTTATGACCTTATCAACTTTTCAGAAAGGCTTTGCACCCAGCCTAGGTACGTGATATTTGAAGGTTAGCTTGAAACCTTACCTTGGTAACTGAATGAGAATTCAGCCCTGGTAACCGAAACTCTCTTTCAATCACACCCCTCAAAGTTAAGCTGCCGATAGAGCACTCTGGGTATAGGATTATAGCTACCAGTGGGCAGAACAAAATTGCAATTTACAGAGAATATTGAGTTTTGTGAGATGTTTTGTGCTGTGAAGCTTCCATGGATGGATTGTCATTGAAAAGGTGAATGGCAAATTCAAAGTCCAAATGATCGCTGGGCCAAAGTAAAAACAGCAAGGGAATGAAACGTAGCACAAGAGCACAAGAAACCTCAAAGACTTTAGAAAACTTGCATCTGAGTCTGTAAGTTTGAAACACTACCATCACAATCAGGTCTGCATTCAATATCACACCTTTTTGGCCTTTAACTCAACAGAAGACAGATATGGATGTATATATGGCCTAGATATAAGTTCAGTTGTTTCAGCCACACTCACTGCATCTGTACAGCTGTATTAAATCAAGCACATAGCCATGCAATCCCCCTAGACAAACACTGAAACACTGCCAGTAAAATGGGTTGTACCGAAGAGCTCAGAAACTTTACATGTGAAACTGTCATTGAATGCCATAAATCAATTTGTGAAATTTATGCCCAGCTAGATCTGCCCTGGTGAACTGGAAGTGCTACTATTGTAAAATGTAAGAATCTAAGAATAACGACAGCTCTGCTGTGGAGTGGCAGAAGACACAAACACACAGATTGGGGAAGCCTGAACAGATAAAAACTGCCTAAAAAAATCTTCTGTTGCATTACTCACTACACAGTTCCAAGCAACCTACGGAAGCAACATCAGCACAAGAAAAGTGTATTTGATGCTGGATGAAATAGGATTCCATGGCCGAGCAGCTACTCACAAGTTGAGATCATTATTTGAAGTGTTGCCGCCACTGGACTCTGAAACAGTGGAAATTGTGTTTTCTGTTGTGATAAATCCCACTTCAGTATCCGGCACTCTGACAGACAGGGTTTGGCAGTTGCCAGAAGAACGCTTGCTATCAGAAGGCATAATGTCAAAAGTAAAGTTTGGTAGAGGAGGGATAATGGACTGGGGGTATTTTAAAGGGCTTGGACTCTTAGGTCCAGTGAAGGGTAATGTTAATGCTATAGCACACAAAGATATTTATGACAATTACAGACTTCCAAATTTGTCGCAACAGCTTAGAGAAAACTCTTTCCTGCTCCAGCATAACTATGCCCCTGTATCTGTCATAGACACAAAGGGGAGCCAACTCCAAATGAATGCCCATCGTTTTGGAATGGGACAACAAGCTTATATAGGTCTGATGTCCACATACTTTTATATAGTGTATATATACAGCTCATTCAAATCACGTGACATGTACTAGAGACATGATACCCACCTACGTTCTCCCTCATTGTCAGCCCTGTCCTGGTGTAACCTTGCCCTGCACATTCTGGTGCTCATAACAGAAGTTTTTGTGTGTTACAGAGCATTTGTTAAATTTGCAGAGCATGGGTACTCCAACACCAGGGTTTGGAACCACTGACCCAAAGCAGCAGTGTCCTTAGCTGTCTTAGGCACCATAATTACAGGATGACAAAGATGTCCTCTCTCCAGCTTTGCAGTGAAAGCTGAATTACGAGCTGTTGTTTATCACAAGCCACTGAAGAGGGCTATGGTTTTGAGGAGATGACATGTGAAACATGGGAATCCTGCTGGCCAGCCCACACTCGTTCATCTCCTTATGTCCCTGGCAGGCGTTCCTATGACAGGCCGCGCGTTTGACGCACATGTGGAGGGGCCTCTCCCTGGCTGCGGGATTGGGAACATGCCACTTTCATTCAAGCACTTAGCTCTAGCACTTATCTCGTTAGCTGGCCTGCGACCCAGGCAAAGCATGGGTAGCTGTTGGCCCTGTTATTCCACGCACAGGGCAGAGCTCATTCAACCAACCAAGCACTAAAAAAATGCAGCAGGCTCTCACTGTCTCTCAATTGCAGTGGGTTTTGGGACAAGCTGAGGTTTACTGGCAGCTGTTGACTGGAAAATGTTTCTTAGCAAAAGTTATAGACAAGTAACCCTGACAGAGCAAAGGAAAATGCTTGAGATGTTCATTGTGTAAATCTTTGCTGGCACAGCAGGAAAAAGTAAATAAACCATGCTCTTTTGAGGAACACATTATTAATGTATGCTCCATTCCAAAAAAGAAGCAAGTCTTTAAAGGAATTAGAACCCATTAATCATGTGATTCCACCGATATTCCATGCTGGCATTCCCAAAGGCCTAGTAAACACATAGCTACACAGCTGATGAAGCACATTCCTCATCCTGCAGTCATAAGCAGGGCTCATCTCCTCTTTTGGTTTTCTAATTTCTCTAATTTAATTAGCGAACTTAATTGCTGTCAGAGAATGTTATGGGTAGCATCTAGTCACCATTATTGATTAGAGAGCTTGGCACAGCACAGCAGTCCATAATATTTTGCTTCTGGTTGTTCAAGGGTGAAGAAAAGCTTCTTCCCTTGAGACACACCAAACTTTTCCTTCAACGACCTGCGTTCATGACGTTTGCGAGCCATGAGGCGTAAATGACCCTGGGTTGAGTGGTCCTTTCAGGCCAAACAAGATAGCAGTCCATTAAACTGTGTACACATTCCGACATAGATCACTCCATGTTTGCAATTTGGGATGGAGGTGGCCGCTCCTCATCTGTCAGGCTGGGGGAAATGGAGTGCAGAAACATCCTGCGTGCTCCAGCACCGTCAGATGTCCCACGGCCTGCCGACGACCCCTCTTTATGCTGCTAATCAAAGAAACAGCACATCTGGCCTCGGCTTAATGTCCTAGTATGACATCACACCCTGTAACCACTTAGAGAAGGCCTAAACACAGACCATGAATCACAAGGGTTAACAGGGACTCACATTCACTGTGACTCCCGCACAGAGAGGGGCGGCTGGACATGAAGGGGGGCTTAGAGTTTTGGGAAAGGAGAGGTTGAGATGATGATGTTATGGTAATTAATAAGACTCTTTTAACTTGCAGTAAGTGTATTCAAACCAGTGCTTCTTGACCTTTGTAAGAGGACAGGCTGGCAGAAGGCGTAAGCAAGCTTGGGCTCGTGTGGATAGGTAAGCACTGCAGTAAGCAGTGCACCAGGTCAAAGTAAGGGCCAGGAATGGGAGAAAAGAGTGGAAATGGAGATTGTTAAATGATTGTTAAAATGTCATTATGGCCTAAAACTACATTCCAATGTTATTTGTGGCGTTTTATAGCAAAGCATTGTGTTCCTCAGCCTTGTTGTGACAGAATTCAGTTTTATTTTGTGCTCATGTGTTCACTCACTACAATACCCAGAATGCATAAGGCAAATACATAATACAACCATTGGGAACCCATATGGTGTCAACTATTTCTGACTTCTAGCCTATCCACAGATCCATTTTGTAATAAACACAACCAAGCTAGCGATAGTACAAATCTTACCTCAGTCACTGGAAAAAATTCTCACTCCAAATTTTACAAAAGCACTACTGAACATGACCTGACATACTGATAAGTATAGAAATTTATAAAATCAAGTTGCATAACTAAAAACTGAGGCAGCCATCTGGAATTCTGACTTTCATTTATACTTATTTTTACACTTCTGTTACTTGTTACAGCTACATGTGCCTCTCAGCTCCAGTGCAAAGCAGAAGAATCAAACTTGACAATAAACTATGTCTTGGCTGATCAACTACATTTAGGGAAATTTGTTTTAAAAAGGCAAAAAGATACAGATCCTTAAGAAACGACTGCACTCACGACCAATGCGGAGCATGATCTGGTCTCTGCGCTGGTCATCAGAGTTCTGGAAGCAGCTGTACAGGCCGTTGCTGCTCATGTCCACCTCCACGAGGGTGAGCCACGGCCCTTCCTCCTGCTTGCGCACCTTCACATCCGTTCCGTTTACCTTCCACGTAACGGAGGTGTCATTGTCCAGAGATCCACACAGCATGGTCACGTCACTGCCAATCCGCGCATACTGGATCCTGGCCCCTGTGGAGAGAGAAGACCACAGTCAGCAGTGCGTCTTCATAATTCACCTCATTCACACTGCACCACACTTGGACAGGGCCTGCAGAGTTCAGACTCGAATGCCTTGGCAGATGATAAAGTCTGATTCTTTGAAGCCTTCGTGGGTTGTATTAACAGTCTGAGTAAAAAATATACTCTTCCCTGGTGCCTGAATGTGAACAGTGAGAAGAAATCCTGTCCGTTTCTTTAATCTCATAATGCATTTGAATAGCTCTTTTTTTTTTACTGTATTCATTATCATACTCTGTTTAGTCATTTCTCTCTCCAAATGAAGAGTCATGGTTGTTTTCCCTGAAGTCTAGGAATCTCATTTCATCTGCACCTCATACATAAAGTTATGAGAAGTAGCACTGAACAGTGCAAGCATAGGACATTTGTTCATGTCAGAAGTTAAAGAGAGTCATATATACCACAAGAGCCATTTTACATAATAATGTAAACAAATGACGCAGAAGCAAAATAAGCAAAGGCTGGAGGAGAAAAATGGAAACAACAACGCTTTTATTGGGGAAATGGGTTCTTACATAAATGGAAAATACAGAAAACAAACTTTTTTTTGTTTGGATTGCGCTGCCAAAGTAACACAATGATCTTTAAATGCAACAAATTAGTGATGACACTTCTCCATATCTAAGTGAATCTTTTTTGGTCTATTTCTATCGGTCTGTTCCTCATAAAATTTTGTTGCCATGACATCATGACAAAATAAATTGTAGCTGGCATTTTCAAATTATTAAAAAAAAGAGACAGAAGGGACAAAAATTAAGAAAACAATTGTTTTCCCAACATTAATAACAGACTTTCAAAGTACTTGAGTTGAGTAACTGCTTCTCCCTCCACACCTGACTGACCCGACCTTGCAGCCTAGCTGGTTTGGTCGTATCTTCTGGGTTAAACACAGCGATGAATTTTACATTCACTGCCATTCCTTTGGAGTTTTATGATTCAATATTGTAGTACAAGATCAGAAGTGAATGCACTGCACAAGAGAGACAACAAACGTCTGTTATCTGCTACCAACCAAACACTTCCATATGGATTCATCCAGTCAGGTTAGAAAGATATGCTTCTATGCAAATATGATAACTTTCCTAGTCTTGCTTGCTGTCCTTATGTACAGCGAGAAAGAAAATGAAGACCTGAAACAACCCATGCTTTAAAGAACAATATCTATAATTAAACTGTCAAAGATTCTTTCTTGATACTCCTCCTTCTTCTTTCTGGAATTAAACCTAATTCCCTCTTAACTGATGAAGCCGTGTTTGTATTCTGGGATGTGTGTCCATAGCAGCGTGTCCTGCTGGTTCAAATGTGTTTTGGCTATAAAAGGGACAAGCATATGTGGCTGAGGGCCCAGTGCATGTCCTGCCAGTCCTTATCTCTATCTGCCATCTTTTCAGCACATCTCCAAGCCTCTAAAGCTTCAATTACTTTCTAAAATACAGCGGTGGTGGAGTTGTCTTTTTTCACTGTTGTGGAATGTAACAAACTGGTATTTGTTACTACTAAGCAAGAGCACAAACTGGTATCACTAGTCAATAGCTCTATTACATGCATTTACATGAGCCAAAAATGTTGATCCTTAAATATTTGGTTGGTTAGTGTAGAGGTTAACACCTTTGCCTTCTATGCTATAGACTGGGGTTCAATCCCCCACCAGGGCAAGCACCCTACAATATACCAATAAGGGTCCTTGGGCAAGACTCCTAACACCACCTTGGCCTGCCTGTGTAAAGTGATCAAATTGTAAGCCGCTCTGGATAAGAGTGTCAGCCAAATGCCATAAATGTAAATATTTACATGAGCTGTGGTATTGAAATTCATCTGTAACAGTGCACACATTTTCATTAGTTACATTACAGATTCATGTGTTGTTTGTGTTTAACTTCTAGGTTATAGGTATACCATATAAAATGACACCATTAAACTACATACATCTACATACTACAAACTATATACATCTTCTATTGTGGATTGTTTGTGCCATTGCTGATATCACTGGCAAACAATTACAGCTAGGCCTTCAGTTCAGTCCATAAATGTCTTAAAATAAACACTAAAACAAAACACCTACATAATAATGCAAATATCTGTAGTACATACTACATTCTAGAAGTGTGTAATATGTATGGTGTAAGCTAAGCTAGCACATACACAGTTTCTGGCCATTCTACATTAAATATGTTTTATCTGAAGCTTGTGTTGGATATTATCATACATTTGACCTTGTTTGCTGCAATTTAACAGTGATTCCTTTAGCAAAGTGCCTTGGCATGGAGGTGCCACTGCAGGTTCCATCTCTAATGACTGACTAAACCCTGCGGAGCCTACCATTTAAATTTGCATTAACTGACATGTGCAGGACTTCCAGATGAGCTAAGAGTGGTATTTTTTTCTCACAAAATTGGTCCTATCCATTGTAATTCAAAACCTGACTGGATGGTTCCACTTCCACATCACGCTAGTTGAAGTACTAACCAACAGGAGAGCTAGCTCAGCTGCTATCTAGATAGCACAAGGAAAAAATCCTAACTGGACACCTTTCCATTGGACATTTTCAAAGCCTTTGATTTCCAATCAGACAGTGAAACACATGTATTGCTACAATGCTAGTGGAGTTCTAACATAATAAAATAAAACATGATAAATCTGCTAAATAAAAATGACAAAAAATACACATTTATTTTTAGTTCCCAGAAATCATTAGTCCCTCTTTGAAGACCTAGAAGGCCCTGAGCATTTCCTGCATTTTTAAAATCATTTTTAAAATGATCTTGTATTCTACTGCATATATTTTATTATGCTCATTTCCATGCATTGGTAGCTCCAGTGCAACAGAACTACACTACATTACTCACACAAACTTCCCAGCTATACAAAGCTAATAATAATCCCCAAAAATATTTACCAGCCAAAACACATATCACCCAGAGGATAAAAGACTGCCTAAGAGCCCAAAGCTCTCTGAAGCCCATTTAATGGAGCTGATTTAATAGTACACCCTCAGACCCATGCTCTCTAAGAGAATGGCTGAGTAAAACACACCAGTGAAATGTCTCCTCTTCAAACATCTTCACCATGGGAGTCATTGCTTTGCCCTCTGTCTCGTTTCCTTTGAAGATTCTCATTAAGAGCTTGTCTTTCGTTTGCTCTCATTTGTTGGGCCGCTTTTGGCACCGTGCACGCTTGGCGGGGTGCGAATAAACCCATTTCCTGTTTCCTGCCCACTTATCTGCAGACACCCCCAAACAGGCAGAGATAGGGCACCTAATCGCTGGCCCCACGGCATGAGAAAACAAAGCCCAGGCACAATAAGTCATGTCTGCTGCTTTTCGATAGCCCAGAATGCTTAATTCTCATTATGCAGTTTAGCAGGTGCGTCTGTCACAGCCTTATCTGATGCTGGGCCTGTTTTCCTCATGTAGCCTCTGTAGGCATTTCCAGCCTACTCCCTCTCCCTTCTGCCACCCTACCTCATGCATTTGTCACTGGAGTAATGCATATTATCTTCAAACACACAGAAGCACCCTCATACAAGCCAAAGAAACCCCCACAGACTTCCTCTTAGGTTAGCCACTCCATGCTAATGTACTGTGAAACTAACACGTTGCTTCAAGGACAATGGCTGTGTGCCTTTTCTGAAGATGGAGGAAAAAAGACATGCGCGCACACACACAAAATTGAGATTCAAAGCAGCAGCTAAATTGACACTTCACATTGCAGACATAAACCGGTCATTGAGCTTAGCAGAGGCTCCAGGGAGAGATGAGATACAGGGGGACTCCACACCCACATGGAGGAGCTCTGATTTTACGAGCCGTGGATGTGCAGGTCGGGCCAGGAAGCTGCAGAGGGGATTCTGCCCCGCCTGGCCAAGGGGCCAACAGCTGGATCTCCTGTCGAGATGAGGAACAGCTGTGTATGTGCTCGTGAAACATCAGCCAAGAAAACAAAGCAGCTAAGTGGCCATGCAAACAGGGCACTGTTGACAAGAAGCTATCTCTATAAATGGAATGCATTCTGTTGATGTTTTCATAACACAAGTCTGAACAGGTTGGATTCATCTCTAGCTAATCTAGAAATTTAATTTCTGGGAAAAAGGAGCTCGATAAGACTAAGATTGGGAAAAAAACAGAGAAAAAGAGGGAAACATTTGACTCACTGTAATAATAAGGAGCCATTGCAAAATGTCATTTTGGGAGGTCACAAGACCCAACCACATGGTCTGCAGAGCTGCATTATCTTCTGTTGTGGTCCAAACTGCCATGATGCCTAAGGACCCCAATGCACAATAGCTGTGACTGTGAGCTTAAGGATTCCTCTGTGGAATTTTTCCCTGCTCTATGATATTGCATTGTTACACGACGGGATTTTCGCACAAATGAAGGTCATGCAAAGCTACACGCTGCAGAAAGGTCAACAGGATTAGAAAGCATCAGATTGATACTGCACGGATCAGACGCCTCTGTCCTGCCCTCCCAGCTCCTGTGGCTTAACCGCTCTAGCCAGGGAATGTGGGCTTGGCCGCGTCATTTATTTTCTCACTCTGGCCCTCCGGGGGAAATGCTCGCTAACTCCTTGCCCCTGGCACTGCTCTGCACTCTCTCTTTCCTCCCCGACCTCCCATGATGCACCACATGCTTCTCTAGGATGGGATAGTTGGGGTTTTGCTTTCGGACCACCTGCTCCACCCCACTCCATTGTCTCTGAACTAGTAAAACAACTGAAAGCAAGTGCACTAAGCAGATGTAAGCCATCCAGGTTGGATACATCCTAAAGCTCCCTTGAGGTCTAAAGAGGGTTAGGACACATGGACATGCTTTACCTGGCTCAACAGGGTCACATACTATTTTGTGACATTCCTCGCTTTGGACAGGAGCAGACTGGAATGCCATCATTAATATTATGCCAATTAGTTGACATGTTTGCCTGAAGCAAGTTACACTGGCCAGGTGCAGGAATCCTATCCCCAGAACAGATTGGGGTTAAGCACTTTGCTCAAGGCTACAAGCGCTGCAGCATGGTACTAACAGGTAGGATCACATTCATGACCTTTCAGTTTATGGATCATAACCAAGTTAAGCAATTATTTTGACATAATGAACCACTATTTTCTTTGTGTGTGGCTTTATGATCAGGTTTATTGATGCTCGCTTACACATTGTCTTGACAGAAACGTAAGTGGAGTCAAAGCAGGATGTACAAATTCAACTAGTTTGGCTAATGGAATAAAGCACAAAGGCACACACCAATGCAAATCGGCAGCAGAGCAGATTAAGGCATCTATCACATGCAAAACAAATGCTGTAATATGGAGAGACAGCTCTTAGTACGCTGGGTCACAGCACCAGAACTGTATTGCTGGCAAGATTAGATTAACAACCTTCCCTATCTCTGCTAATTCACAGTACATGAGTCCTAAGTGCACTCCAGGGCCAACTGATGCTTGGGTACTATAAATTGAAAGAGGCCGAGGGGGTCTAGCCTCTCCCACCTCCCACCTCCCACATCATCACGGACAAAGGGAGTTCTTACATCCTTTTGCTCTTTTTTGCACACCTTAAGTAAATAAAAGAGACAAAGTTCTCTTTTGATCATCAAAACATTTTGGCAGACGCTACAACCACTGCAACATTTACACAACTGCCAGTTTCATATGATACTCAGTGGGTAATTTTCTAATGTTTCAGCTAACATACAATTAAGCTGTATCATGTCATTATAACGATTTCTCTGGGACATCATGCTTGCTGATTGCCCCACCTGTAATCAACCTATAAACAAGTCACCCTAAAAAGAAATTCTGGCTACACTACTGCAGCAACATGGGCTTCTCTCAGTAAGTGGTTCCCAATCCTTGGTCTGCAATACCCCCACCCTGCATATTTTGGTAAAAACCTGCCTTGCTCTAGCACACCTAATCCATCTTTTTGCTAACAACCTCTTTTACATGTGAAACGGTTGCAGGGAAAACACTACAATATGCAGAATATGGGAATATAAGGGTATCCAAACACCAGAGTTTTCAACCACTGCTGTAAGTAACCCAGTGCCACTGGACTTGGACAAGGTCCGAATTTTTGTGGCTTGGGATGGCACTATCAGACACGTAATGAGGTGGATATATCCAGTATCATGGGCTCCCTGCCAAAACAGGCACTACACTCTTCCTAGTGCATGACTTTCAACTGATCTGCTTGATGCTGGTGCTGGCAGTGTCCATCTAGTCCTGTCACTGGAGCATATGTTACCATGGAGGCCGTAATGTTGCGAGGCAATTAGTTCGCTTGTGAGATGTGGGCTGCAGGCCTGCTCTCATCTCTGCCCCTGTTCTTTTCCGTTTGATAAAGGAGACTCATAAGGAAGAGAATGCAGCGTTCTCAGAGACAGCGCTTGTAAAATGCACTCCTTGCCCTTAGCTGACTTACTGAACTATACACAGTACTGATTTGTTTCTCAGTGTTATGAAGGAGTTCTCATGGAGATCCAAAAAACCAAAGTCAAACCCAATGTGTGTCCTCCCCAAAAAACTAAATTATGAGTTTTCACCCAGACACTTCATTCATATTTGAAGTGGCTACTTGAGCCAAGAGATTGTGGTGTGGACTGTTTATCTCACAAGGCAAAAGTACATTTTCAGTCCATGAGCAAAGTTCATGGCCCAGCGAGGTCAGCACACAGTTCAAGGATAACAAGCAAGTGCTACGGCCCCACGGATCCTATCAACTGGAATATTAGAACTGGCTCCAGTTGCTGAGAGCTATCGCACCCACGAGTGACTGCAAAACAAGAGCATCTAATAAGAAAGCCTCTGAAAAGGCTTCAAAAAGTCATTCTGTGGGAGAGTTGGGAGAAAATCCTAATGGAACTAAGTTCCATGTCATACTGAGCCCTGCTTAGAGGCCTCCAGGCCGAGGCTATGCTAACATTCATCCTCAGCACTAAGTCTGCAGCAGTTACCTGCTTCATCACATGCAGGTCTATGGAGAGCAGAGAAAACATGGCTCTATCCCCTGATTACTTGCACATTCATCCTTCACTTCACTCTGAAACAAGGAAAATGCGTAGCCTGCTGGTGGAATGTAAACAGCCCCTGGCTGTTTTGTGTCTGCTACCCCTCTGCCCTCTTCATCTGGGGGAAGAACCTGCCTGCCTCATGCCCCTCTACCCTCCACCTTCATCCACTTACACCAGTACACACATAGGCATCCTGTATGTCTGAGTGTGATGAGCCATGCAAAATAAAAAGCAAACGTACTTGGAAGTCATTACAAAGCACTCCCATAGTTTACCACCAGCACACTTAGGCCAAAAACACCACTTTTGGAAAAGGGGAGGAACACAGTATTGTGATAGCAATTAACAAACAATACATTGTGCAGCCCTAGACCACACTCCAGTAGAGGTCAGAAAGGAGCCCGGCTTTCGTTTATTATGCCTGTTTTGACAGGGACTCGGAGCAGCAGTGCACGGCATAATTTGTCTCCATTCGCTCGACCACTGTTATTGTTTCCACCAATCAATCCAGATGCAAAAAGGCCCTTTTAGGCTTTAGCTGGAGTTTACATCTGAGGGAAAACTCTTGCTCAAGGAATTTTTCTTTGACTCGACGCAATGCATGCTTACAGCCGCATTCCCCAATTTAGAGATGCCGCTATGCGGAAAGAGGGTCTCAGTGACTTGAAGAACACAAAGCATTTTTGATAGCATGCCAATGTTTGTAGCCTTCCCACTGCTCATAGATCATTTATCATGTCAGGCCTAGGCACATCTGAAAAAAAAGAATGAAAGAAATTGAAAACACTTGATGCTACTTTGGCCGGTTCTTATTTTGTCTCTGGAGAGAAAGAAAATGGACTGGACTTGCTGATTTTGATTCAAGAATTCTTTAGTAGAACATGATCAAAATTGCTCCCATAAATCCTTGTCACAAATAACTTTTTTATTATGGTAGAGAAATTAAAGTGCTTCTTGTGACTGGTCCTGCATACTGCACCTAAGAGCAGGTAGTCAAAGGTGAGTTTGGATGAACTGCATAATTTTGAATCAAACCACTTGATAGGCATCTCTGATAGGTCAGATGTGCTTAATGTTCTATGTGACATGAAGAGGCCACTTGAGGTTCACCTTTTTAGGTTGTTTCTTTTTTCTCAGTAAAGCACTGTTATTGCAGAAAGAGGCAGGTCAACAAGGTTTCCAAACATTTATGCTTTGCTATTTGAGATCTAATTGAACACTAAGAGGATGTTCTCCAATGTCCACATATAATGCAAAGCCATTAGAAGTATTGATCCCCAAATGCTCCTCTGGCCTTTATCAACACTTTACCTTGAGCCTGCTGTAGCACCTCTATCAATAACGAACACAATAGACTTACAGAAAAGCACTGAAACATTAGACATGAGATACTGTGCTCAGAGGCTACTGCTGGTTGCTGTAGGATGTTCTAATTTTTGAAGGATAATGGCTCTGGCAGGGCAACAAGCAGACAACTACCACGTCTGCTTTGAATTGTTGTCCACTGCTCCGTGTGAAGAAGCCTTTATCAACCTACAGAACCAAATGTTACACCTTTGGCTTCTGCTCAGCTCTCTCCATATCTTATCCTAGTCCTCTTTGATTCTTTCTTTCTCTCTTCCATTCCTGGTCTCTCTTACTCGCCTCACTAAGTCATCATTCTCTTTGTTCTCCTTTCACGTTCTTCTCCTAATTCATTCTTTAGTTCACACCTTCTTGTACGAAGAGCAAGGCAACCAAAAGCTGTTGTGACTGCAGCTAAATTCCCCCATTACACTGAGGTTATCCCAGTGTGATTGGCCTGCCTAGGGCCCCATTCTGCAGTCTTGTGGGTGGCACGCTACCTACAGGGATCTGTCACATTCCGTCCGTAGCAGCGTGCAGGCCTTGTTTTCCTTGCGCTCAATGCTAATCTGACTTTGGTCAGGAAATGGGCGGACCTCGTTGTGACTGTCACTGCAATAACAGATCCCCAGGAGAAAACAATCACAGTCAAGAGGGGCTGAGCTCAAATCCAAGACAGCGTAGGGCTACTCTGTAGGCAGAGAGCATTTTCCACTGATGGAGGATCTAATGTTACATGGAGCCAAAGATGAGATGGATTGTGCAGAGTTGTCTCTTTTCTAATGGATGTTGCTGCGCAGAACCTTGCTGCCACCCAGGCACCCAATCCCATCCATATGACATAAACCAAGGGTTCTCACCACTTGTTCCACAGATGTTAGAGCTTTTTCTTGCTCTAATACACCTACTCAGGAACTCTCAAGAGGGACACGGTAATAAGCTGAATAGTTGGATCAGGTAGGGGTTCTTCAGAACCAGGACTGAGAACTACTAGTGTGAATTAACACAGCAGTGGTCTTCCTTATTATAGTCTTACAGGGTTCCAGAATAATTCTGTCTAAAGTTCTCAGACAAAACTTTCTCTATACCTAATCCCAGAAGGTCACAGAGGTATAAAATGCTATCATATCATCCATTTGCATTGCAGTCTGGTTCTATATCCATTACAAGTGCTTTATTTCTACTGCTGGGGTGACACAGTGAGTTTGTAGTGGGGGAGATGGATATAGACTACAGTAGGAAAAGCTTGTGCTGATGTGCACATCCATCTAATTGTGATATTTCTTTCACTGATGGAGTTATTTCTACAGCTTTTGTATGGGTGTGTGGGTGTACACTGGCTTCAAGTGAGTAATCTTCTCTAATGGACGACTATGTGGGGAACAGAGGCGCAAGCTGAGTGGAACTATTATTAACTCTCCAGTGTCCCCCGTTAGGACGACTCCCGGCATTCGTCTCACACTGTGAACACTCCTCCACTCACTGGCTCCACACTCCACTCCCTTAGCTGCAGTTGAATGAAGCGCAGAGCCACAGCTCATAGAGCAGACAGCAAAAATTGCCCTTTCTCTGCTTGAGGAATTGAAAGACAACATTAGGAATAATGTACAGAAATAATCAACAAGGAAACAAGGCCTCAGATGACACCTGAAGTTTAGACTGTCATAAACTCCACAAACCCACAAATGTACATTTAAGTCAAAGTGAATGTCCTAGAAGGTTCTATATTATGAAAATAACCATGTTCACCATGTAGTCCAGAGACAAACAATCCATGAGGCATCTATCTTAATATCCTGTCATGATTTGTAATGAGCTTGACTGATAGGGACTCCTGCATGAACTCATAACCTGTTTCATTAAGTAATACTGCTTTACACTTATACTGAGCTTGGATTAATCTTACAATCTGTAATCCATCAGATCGCTGGCAAAGTTTTGATGCTGGTCATTAGTTTATCTCATGAATCTCGTGCCTCTGTAATCACACCTAACATCCTATTAGCAATACTTTCAGAGACCTTAGCTTTCTCCACTTTAACTTATTAAAATTTACGATAATAAAAAGCTCTTACAAATAAAGCATGTCCATGTTGGTCACAGTAAAATCTATCATGAAGAATTAGCTTTATACTTTCAAGTTTTCCATAACTATATAAAAGAAGCATGATACTGCTAATTGTATGATGCACTGCTATTGTCTCAGAGTGAACATATTCAGAATGGCATATTCAGAATAGATTTTTTTTGGCTATGTGTTTTTATATCTTTATTTATCATTAAAAGGGAGCAATATCCATTTTTTGGCTTGGGTTCTCGAGGTTTTTCCTGAAACTGCCCTACTTATATGACAACTGTATTATCCAGTGCAGTTAAGAAAAGGATGGGCACCCTTTATGGGTCTAAGTACTTATCATTTTATTCCTCATGGTTTCAAGGCTTTTCATTGAGTTCCTGTTTTAGCTTGCTTAGCGTGGTGTGAACCCACACTGCTGGAAAGCTGCTTTACATCAATTAATCGAGTTGAATTAAATTAATATGATGTGCAGCTATTGTTGTGTTAGTTCACGCTAACTGATGACATGTCTTTTTTGTCCAGATTTTCAATGCAACCTGAGAAACACCAAGCCTAATTACTGAACAGGAAAGAAAACTGGTGAGCTCCTGTTTTGGAGGCTATGAGTAGACTGCTAGCCCACACAGGAAATTAAAACTAAGTACAGGCATTAGCTGTTAGAGACAAGCTTGCAGTTCATTGTTTGCTCCTCCGTGCATAGCCCGAGCCCACACATCATCCCCCAGTCGAAGAAGAAACTCCTTCAGTGGATATATTGGCACTGCCAAACATGCAACAAGAAGTGTTAGATCACCTACAGTAATTGCTTTGATCTTATGACTCCATATATATCCATGGCATTTATGGTGATATTAAAGCATAATTATCTTTGCCTAATGTATCTGGAGATATGCTTTATTTCCTTAGTAAATTACATTTCAAGTGTGGGCTCACTATAAAACTGTGGATTTAATTCCACAAGGTCATCATTTATGCACCAGGAAAATCTCCACTAGGGCCCAACTTAAGCTGCTTTCAGAAAAGTACGATAATATTCATAAATGCAACATAAATGGTATTAATAAGTCCTTGACTTTAGATGTGACCTCCAGAGCTCATTTTGTGGCTGCTAATTGTGTGTACTGATTTCTCATTCTGATGGATGAGCCAGCATTTGCTTTGCTATCATCTAGCAGAATAGAGAGTGACCTCTGAGGTGCTGCTGCTTGCCCCTAGTCACAGGCGAAGCTGTAAATGGAAGGTAACAGTATCATAATAGCTTTGTTACAGCTCTTAGTGCCATAGTGCTCAGTTTTTGTCACAGGAAAAAAAGCTAACAGAGCTAGCAAGGTGAGTATTTGAGAGATGAAAGCACTATTATGGAAGCTTAATGCTAACAACGGTGGGTTTTCTGACCTGTAGTATCCCACATGCCTCTTTTTGAGAGTGTGTGTGTGTGTGTATATATGTCTTTTGTGTGTGTTTTGTGTGTGTGTGTGTGTGTTTTGAGTGTGTGTGTGTGTGTGTATATATGTCTTTTGTGTGTGTTTTGTGTGTTTTGTGTGTGTGTGTGTGTTTTGTGTGTGTGTGTGTGTGTTTTGTGTGTGTGTGTGTGTGTGTGTGTGTGTGTGTGTGTGTACATAAGAAGGTGTGAAGATTAATTGCTCGCCTTTGCTGTCTGATGGCTGTGGACTCCCTGTGCTGTCACAAGTGCATAGACTTTGAAAGCGAGTTTATGAGGCCCAGCCAAACATCATTCACTCTAAGATTTGCATTGTGGTGGTGATAGGAACCAGACATCTGAAGAGTTTAATGCCTCTAAAAGCTTCCTCACATAAAGTTATTAAACAAAATGGTCATAAATCTGCCTGGTGTCTGAGACATTGCTGTATATTAGTTTTGAGGTACATTTTTGGCTCAAAAGGTATTTTAATATATGCATTCTTGATGATTTAAAGAAAAATAGACCTCAAAGAAAACATATATCTTTAGATTTACTATTTTTTTACATATTACAAAACTCAGAAGACAAATATAGGTTTAGTGGTGGTTTTGGACAGTAAGTAAAATGGCTATTTTCACATGTAGACATTAGAAGTCTTTTGACCGAACAGTTGACACATGAGACTCTTGCACATAAGCACTGCTTAACTATTTTTAGGCAATTGACAAAGTAACCAGTCACTAAGCACTCCTTTATTCATTAAATGAAGAAAGAACAGCAGTGGTAGTAATTCAGTCAGATTTGAAAAATGTTACTGGTGAATGTTTCATTTGAACACATGCTAACCTGATTATCTGGAGGGTGGTTTAGTTTTAGTTTCATTCCTGAAGATAAAAAAAAAAGTTTTGGATTGAACTCACAGAACTAGAACAGTCACCTCCAAGTTAAACAAAACTATATCTAGCATACTGTATTTGTTAGCACATTTTAATGTGATGTATAATTATACATATCTTCATAGAACTATGTTAGGATCATTAGTGAGCTCAAGTTTTTAAGCTGTTAGTAGCTTAATAGATAAACTTGGTCGAATTAAACTGCACTGTGCAAATGAAGACACACGCAAAGTTAAATTCTAATGCACTTGTATGCATAACGTGGTGCATTGCTATTATTAAGGTTTAATAAAAGGCCTCTTTGTTTAAAATGTGCATGATCTTGCACTGACTAGCTCTAGTGTTAGTTTTAGCTTATCTGAAGAAGCAGCCTCAAAGCCTCCTCATCCAACATGAAAAACTACCGTCTCGTGTCTAAAAAGATTTGCTGGTTTCAGTAATGTTAATATGGTTTCAACAATTCTTCTTGCTTTAAATGGGCTTTAAACTGGCTTTAAATATAATTACATTCATATTTTTTCGATTCCAGTTTCACTTTTGTAAATCCAGTTTATTTTTGTTATAAAATATTATTTATATTGTAAAATGTTTGAAAATGTTTTAAATTCTCTTTGCACTACTGGTCTTTGGTCTGTTAGCACGACTGCTACAAATGCTACACACATGCACACATGCACACACACGTATGCTCCAGGCCAGGCTTCACGCGAACACACAATGCCAGCGTCACTTTGATGAATTAGTATGGCTGAGCTGGGAATGAAAAACACGGCATTCATCAAAGTGAGGCGCGAGATTGCTCTTTAGTGCTTCCACAGCTGCTGGAGTCTGGGAATGTGTGTGAGGGTGCATTATCTAACTATCAACACACACTCTATAGAGTTACTCAGCACGGCCATGCTTGTGACCATAAGGCACAGAGCGTGACACATCAAATGGAGTTTGAGACAGACTGGGGCTGTGTAGTTAGAGCAGGGGTCAGACGGTTCACTCTGAGTGCCACAGAGACTCGTACTATTGTGAGCTTTTATTATGCTGAACAAGCAGCTATACAGACATGAATGACAGGAGAATGTTTTTCGTGCATGTATAGATTCTGATTTCTCACAGCATGCACTCCTAGATTTCAGAACACCTGCACATCAAATTTACCCCATCATCACCAACACACACACACCCTCGTTTTTATACCTTTTCAGGACTTCAGTAGTCATATGCAGAAGTTTAAACCCCCCTCCCATCAGATTACATTTTTTTGAGTTTCTGGGTGAAAGTAAAATAACAAATCCTCAACAGAAACACACTTACAAATGCCACTTGCCAGCAAATTCTATTTATTTGCTGAGTTTAAAATATTAGAAAAAATAAAGATAAAACATGAAATGGATAGAACTTCTACACATCAGATTTCAAGTTCTAGCTGAAACCTTGTATCTCCATTTTTGGCATTTTACAGTTTGTGACATAATTTGAAAGTATCTGTTACTCTTTACATTGTTTGTAAATTTTGTGATGAGTGGCCTAAAATAAATTACCCAAAATTATATGGGAAAAATTCTGGCTCCATTGACTTACATTGAAAGTGAAGTATGTTTTTCCTTCTCCTGTAAAGTTACTACACTGCTCAAAAAAATAAAGGGAACACTTAAACAACGCAATATAACTTCAAGTAAATCAAACTTCTGTGAAATCAAACTGTCCACTTAGGAAGCAACACTGACAATCAATTTCACTGCTGTTGTGCAAATGGAAAAGACAACAGGTGGATATAAAGGAGGAACTCAATAAAGGAGTGGCTCTGCAGGTGGGGACCACAGACCACTTCTCAGTACCTTTCTGCTTTCTGGCTGATGTTTTGGCCACTTTTGAATGTTGGTGGTGCTTTCACACTCGTGGTAGCATGAGACGGACTCTACAACCCACACAAGTGGCTCAGGTAGTGCAGCTCATCCAGGATGGCACATCAATGTGAGCTGTGGCAAGAAGGTTTGCTGTGTCTATCAGCGTAGTGTCCAGAGGCTGGAGGTGCTACCAGGAGATAGGCCAGTACACCAGGAGACGTGGAGGAGGCAGTAGAAGGACAACAACCCAGCAGCAGGACCACTACCTCCGCCTTTGTGCAAGGAGGAACAGGAGGAGCACTGCCAGAGCCCTGCAAAATGACCTCCAGCAGGCCACAAATGTGCATGTGTCTGCACAAACAGTTAGAACCCAACTCCATGAGGATGGTATGAGGGCCCGACGTCCACAGATGGGGGTTGTGCTCACAGCCCAACACCATGCAGGATGCTTGGCATTTGCCAGAGAACCAGGATTGGCAAATTCACCACTGGCACTCTGTGCTCTTCACAGATGAAAGCAGGTTCACACTGAGCACATCTGACAGACGTGACAGAGTCTGGAGACGCCGTGGAGAGCGATCTGCTGCCTGCAACATCCTTCAGCATGACCGGTTTGACAGTGGGTCAGTAATGGTGTGGGGTGGCATTTCTTTGGAGGGCTGCACAGCCCTCCATGTGCTCACCAGAGGTAGCCTGACTGCCATATGCTGGTGCGGTTGGCCCTGGGTTCCTCCTAATGCAGGACAATGCTAGACTTCATGTGGCTGGAGTGTGTCAGCAGTTCCTGCAATATGAAGGCATTGAAGCTATGGACTGGCCCGCCCGTTCCCCAGACCTGAATCTGATTGAGCACATGTGGGACATCATGTCTCGCTTCATCCACCAACGCCACGCTGCACCACAGACTGTTCAGGAGTTGGATGCTTTAGTCCAGGTCTGGGAGGAGATCCCTCAGAAGACCATCCGCCACCTCATCAGGAGCATGCCCAGGCGTTGAGGAGGTCATACAGGCACGTGGAGGCCACACACAATACTGAGCCTCATTTTGACTTGTTTTAAGGACATTACATCAAAGTTGGATCAGCCTGTAGTGTGTTTTTTCCACTTTAATTTTGTGTATGACTCCAAATCCAGGCCTCCATTGGTTAATAAATTTGATTTCCATTGAATATTTTTGTGTGATTTTGTTGTCAGCACATTCAACTTTGTACATAACAAAGTATTCAATGAGAATATTTCATTCATTCAGATCTAGGATGTGTTATTTGAGTGTTCCCTTTATTTTTTTTGAGCAGTGTATTTTGGAGATACAAGGTTTTCTTCCTACAGCAGCGATATGTACATATATGTAAATATTATGTACATATTATATATTTCTATATGAATGAGTATATATATATATATATATATATATATATATATATATATATATATATATACAAAATTGCTGTTTGAACAAACACCTGTGTATCCAATAACATAAAAGGAGATGGGGAAAAAAAATTCTTACCTTTAAAAGAAAATAAATTAAGTACAATTTACAAATACATTTGAACCACTTTTTTGGTCCTTTCATCCTGAAAGTCTTACACAGTGTAAAGAGCAGCTGGCATTTTCAAATTACGCAAAAAAAAAATATATATATATATATATTTGCAGTTGGGATAATTTTGTTGATGTTCCACACAGTCAGGACATGTTTGTCCTCAAAATGCACAAAAACATTCACAGACCCATACACACGTCTTTTATTGCCAAATACACTGCACTAAAATCTAACTCATTGCCAACTTTCTGCACTCTCAGTGAACCTTGAGTGTCATTTTCCTCCATAATACATCACAAAAAAGACAATAAAGTCCAGCGTTTTGAACACACTCTGCATCAGGTTACATCTGTTACACACAACTAATTCAGCGATGTGCTCGGGGACTAAGGTACAGCGCTCAAAGCCATCAGAAGCTGTTTTTGTCACCATCTCTGTCCCGCCCCAGATTAATGAAGCTCCGAAATGGAAACCATCACTTGCCAAATCACAACCTGCTCTGCTTAATGTGTTTATCTTAATGAGCTCAGGGAGAGACAACAAACAGCCAGCAAACGCAGGAGGGAGAGAGAGAGAGAGACAGAGAGAGAGAGAAAGAGAGAGAGAGAGAGAGAGAGAGAGAGATACAGTGGGAGTGAAAAGGAAACAGACATGCTTATTTTTTTAACTACTAATGCTAATAGTGGCTTTCTGTGTTACCTACAGGGGCAGCAGCTCTGGAGGTGTTTATGGAATATTGAGAGCATAACTGCATTAGGTCCCCATGCAGCTACTGCTCTTGCTCTTACAATGAAAATATACAGTTCAAGCCAAAGGTTTGGAGACACCTGAAGGGTTTTCCTTATTTATATTTATTTTTGCTTTTAAGTAACACATGTGGAACAATGCTGTGAGCAATAGACATAAGATGTTCCCATTGAAAGTAAATTCTAGCAGTCATTTTGGGTGGTCTAAGGCCCACTGGGCCCAATCACACCACCGCAGCTGATGGTAGCATCTGCAGCAAAATGAAGAAACAGATCCTTAGCATGTTCTCCAGGAAAACAGAAAAACAAAGGCAGAAAAATAGCAGAGAGGGAGAGATGGAAGGAGACAAGAGACACAGATAAAGACAGAGTGAGAGAGAGTGAGAAAGAGAAAGAGAGAGAGAGAGAGTGAAAGAGAGAGAGAGGGTGTGTTATAAGCACATCAGTAAGTCTAGAATGTTCCCGGCCTTTGGCGTCTCTCTGAAAGCCCAGCAGATCGATACACTTCAGGAGATAAGCAGCAAGCTTGCCTGCACTGTTTCAGATAATAAGTCCCTATCACCTGAAATCAAAGCCTGAGCTGGAGCAAATGCAGCCAGGCCAGGCTGGCCTTTCACTGGACAGCAGAGCTCAACTACTGTTCCTTTTGGATGATGTCAAATGACGGGTGTTATCAGTTTGTTATGAGCTCTTAGCGTGTATGTATGCAGAGCGAAACTTATATGGCCGATGTAATGATCAAAAACATGAGTAACATTGGTCTCCATCAGTATGGTCACTGTCATAAAAGCCTATCTGTGAAATGACAGCTTTAGGAAGCATTCTTGTCTTTAATGTATGTTGTATTTTTTCCAGTTACAGTTAATTTCCATTTAAAAATGTTAGATGTCAGGGAAAAAAAGCAGAATATATATATCCATCCATCCATCCATCCATTTTCTAATCCGCTTCTCCGTATTTACCAGAAAATTACAAAGAAGTAAAGAAGACTAAAAATACTTTTTATAGTTTTTTTCAGTGGCACTTTATTTTTGAGTGTTCATTTTTAAACAAAACAAAAGTTCAACAGACTCTCAGTAACATGTCAAAAACATATGAGGGTCAGGAGTAGGTTCTGGGTTGAGGTTAAGGTTAGGGTTAGGATTAGGGCCAGGGTTTAGATTAGGATTAGGTTTTGGGTTGAGATTAAAGTTAGGGCAAGGAGGAGGGCCAGGATGAGGGTTAGGTTTTGGTGAGCTTTGGTAAGGTTTGGTTTTGCATGATGGAAGTAACATTTTAACAAAACATCTAATTAATGTAAATAATGTATCAACAGAACATCTTCAAGATATTTACTTCATTGTATTCAGATGCTTCACTAATATTCACTATCCACAGATGCTACGTCACTGATATGTTGGTGATGTGTTACTGATAATCTGTTAAGAGTTTATTAATGATCTACAAAGGACCACTCCAAATAAAGTGTTACCCATTTTATCCAGTATTTACTGTGTCCACTCTTTACTTTTATTACAGCTTTTATTCTTTTATTCTCAGTTTTTTCAAAGAAGATTGCAGGGATGTTTTCCATGCCTCCAAAGTTCTGGCTTAGTTGGTTGCATTTTTTGCTTCTGATGATCTAAATAATCCCAAACACATTCAAAGATGTAGAGGTCTGGACAATGGCCAGTCCATCGTTCAGCAGCTTCTTTATTTGATTTGCAAATTTTCTTTTTTTGTCTGTTTGCTTATTGACAGCCACATATTCTTTCAGAGCCATACTACTGATCTGTCGTCTCACAGTGGAAGAATTTTAACTTTTTACCGCTTTGGATTTTCTAATATCTCATCTCCTCTGAAATATCTCCTGAATAACTCGTACTTAATACTCATTTTGACTTGAGAGGAAATAAACAACAGGTGATCTCTCACTTATGCACAGAACCATGATTTTGGACTCCTTCTAATGATCGATTCGTCATGAAATGCTCATACAATGTAAAGAGCAGCTGGCATATTCAACTGCAAATTAGGCAAAAAATTGCAGTTGATATGGCTCTGACGATTTACAGCAAAATGGCGTGAAATAGAAAATTACTGTAAAAGTGGCCCCAAAAATTGTGTAAAAACACATTTTTGTTTTCCCTCATCCAGGATACCACCCCCCAACACCCATACCCCAACACCCATACCCCAACACCCATACCAACAGCATCCGTGAACTCGAGTTATTTCTCGAGACACAATATCCGCCAATTCCACTATCTTCTTCTGTCCAAGCTACTCTGGATTCTTTCCAGCCACAAGCTCCGTTTTCAAGGTAGCAAAATCCATCTAGGCCCGTGCCATGCTTAGGCAATCCAATTCCCCCGCCCTTTAAACCAATTTCCAGCCTGGAATCACTTATGTCGGCTTGGCTGAAAAGGTCACAGGGAAAACAAAGCTGTGTATTTCTCCCCTCCCGCTCCGGCTATCACACAGCCAAAAGAAATAGCACAGCAAACCAGTGATATCAAAGTCAAACTGATCTGTTCTGTTCATCACCCAGAGAAGTACAGACTTATAAACAGTGTGTCTGTGCATGACCTTGTGCTGACAATAAAGTTGCACTAAAAAAAGTCATATGATTCCACATGAATAAAACATATTCATACAATTTTGTCTTTCAGTTTACATACATTCTTAAAAAAAAAGATGGTTCTTCAAGGGTTCTTTAGTAGAGAAGATGGTTTAGTATAGAACCTTGAAGACTCAATGAACCCTTTTTTATTCAAGGCTTCTTTTAATCATGAAACAGTTCTTCAGATTGATGGAGAATGTGCTGTAGACAGTTTTATATTGAACCCTTTTGA
Organism: Pygocentrus nattereri; assembly: GCF_015220715.1. NCBI lineage: Eukaryota > Metazoa > Chordata > Actinopteri > Characiformes > Serrasalmidae > Pygocentrus > Pygocentrus nattereri. The sequence goes on along the minus strand of NC_051228.1, from coordinate 25,850,563 downwards.
AAAGGTTCTACATAGCACCAAAAAGGGTTCTATTGTTTCAGACTTGACATTGTGACATTAGAAGAACCAGCTAGATACAGATTGCTGTAAACTGTTCTACAGAAGACCTTTTTGAAAAGGGTTCTATATAGCACCAAAAAAGTGTCAAGCTTCTAATGATAGATGAACCATTTCTGCTTTTTTCTAAAGGGATCTATGTAGAACCATCTACTGCACCTTCTCTATCAATCTGAAGAACTCTTTCATGATGCAAAGAATCCTTAAACATGTAATGGGTTCTTTGAGTGTTCATGGCTCTATATAGAACTATTTTCTTAACTAAATCCCGTTTAAAGATCTTTTTTGAGTGTAAACGGTTGAAAATAACCGTTGATTTACCAGCTTCATTTTATATTCATTATTAAATGTCATTAACGTGCAAATCCAAAATGCTTTTAAATGAAAAAAGGAAAGTCAAAATATTTTATAAAGTCATAATATTTTAATATTTTACCTTATATCACCTTCATTGTTTTTTGAAGATATATGCTCACTTTAATTTTGGCTGCAACATATCCCAAAAAATCTGGAATGGGGCAATTTGAAACTAGGAATGTTGTCAAATATATAAAAGGCCTAGTCCTTTATGAGCAAGGACGGGTTGAAGCTCATCAATTAAAAAAAAAAATGTGTCAAATAATCCAACACTTTAAGAAAAATGTTCCTTGATTAGAGATTGCATTTCACACTGACATGCATGTGTACTCAGCACAGCAGAAGTCATATGACTGGGACTCCTCTGGGCTTGAGCTCATTGGAAATAAACTGATGCACTGTGGAAACATGTATTATGGTCTGATGTAGTCAAGTGTTTATGGAAATATTGAGCATCGTTTTTCCAGATGGTTACCAGCGCAAAGTTCAGTCCCAGAGTTGGTCATGGTTAACTTGATCGCACCACTAACGCTGAAAGGTATGCATACATTGTGGAGCATCAGGCTGCCCTGCCTTCTAGGCAAAGTTTTTTCAGGGATGTCCAGGCTTACTTTAACATGCCAAGACTAAGCTACTATCTGCATTCGTTACAACAGAATGCCTGTGTAATCAGAGAGTGAGGATGCTAGACTGGCCTGTCTGCAGTCCAGACCTGTGTCCCATTGAAAATGTTGCATTATGAAGCACAGAATCCAAAAACAAAGGCCCATATGGTTGCACTGCTGAAGCCTTAGATAATGGAAAAGCAAAAACTTCCGCTTCAATCCCCAAATGATTATTATGTGCTATTAAAAGTAAAGGTGATCTAATGCAGCGATGAACAGACTGCTGTCCTAACTTTTTTGGAACACTGCTCAGGCATCATATTATGAGTGTTTATTTAGTATATACTTCCAAAAAATGAATAAATAATAGCGAAGTTCATAAGATAAGAAAAGAAAGATGAGATAATGTCCACATGAGTGCAACTTTTTCATGTGGTTAACCTTTTCAAAATAGCCTTATTTACCACTGTGATTTAGAGTGCAAATTACTGCAAATGTTGGCTATTTTTATCTGCACTATAAAATACGTTTACAGTGCATCTAATGCGTCTTGACGTTTGACAGCCAATTAATTCACAAACTTCACAAAAGCACAGTGAATGTTGGAAGACCCAGCCGAGCTGGAGCACACTCTCATTAGACACACAGCGGGACAGTGGAAAGTTAATCACATAATTTAAAAAAAAAAAAAAGCCCAAATAAAGGTCAGTGCAACCAGAGGTTGAAAAATTCCATATGAGATTATCCCAGACACAAGGGATTAAGTAAAAAAAAAATCCGCCTTAAATCCCGAAACACCATCTTGTGTGCTTGGCCCCATAACTTTCTTTTGCCTTGTTGCCTTGGGTTTTGTGTGTGTGTGTGTGTGTGTGTGTGTGTGTGTGTGTGTGTGTGTGTGTGTGTGTATGCGTGTGTGTGTGTGTGTGTGCGTGCTTTCTGGTCGTTGATCAATAGCAGTACAACTTTAACAATAGGTAATGGGAAGGCCTACTGTGAGCACATGGCACATATTGAAAAAATGTTAATTTACACTTCAGCCACTTCTCATTAGATCTATCCTGGCTGTCCCTTGGCTTACTGCAAATTAATTAAATTTCATGTCTTCGGGCTAAATGCAAAATTATATTTACTACACCTACAATGGAGCAAAATGTGTCCAAATTATACATATATTTTGTGTTATCCAGCCAATAAAATCATCACAGTTTTTGCTGAGGGATCGCTTCTTTCCTAATGTGGCTCTTGGCTTTTGATATTCATTTATATTCCTATTTTCTAATTCCATTATTAAAATAGTGGCAATCCATGGTGGATGAGGGCAAGCAGTTTGTTCACCAAGGTTACGGGGTATAAAAAGCTGCGCTAAGCAGTGCTCTGACTTCTCGCATGGGACGTGAAGTTTTTTGTTGCTTGTCATGTGAAAAGCCCTTAAGCCTTACCCTAAACCTAAAACTAACATTAACCTCAGTAACTATAAATAATTTATTTTACCATTTCATTTTTTTTTTAATCAAGCATGGAGCTTTTGTAAAAAAGCACTTTGCAGAGTCAGGATTTTTTGTTGATCCTGACATGGTTTCCATGGTCTTCCTGCAAAGTCAGGACATTTGCATCTTGAAAAACACACACATACACATAAACACACACACACACATAACCAAACATACACCTGCTTCGAGCCACCTCTTCTATGCAAAGACGTCTGCTTTGCAGCAAGGCCTATCTGCAATATAATGAAGAGGAACTGTTTTATTATCCTTGCAACACATGTTTGACCATACGCACACCCACCCACCCACACACACACACACACACACACACACAAACACACACACACACGCCATAATGTGAAAATAATAAACAGCAGCCTCCCTCGATCCCACAAACACTGAAGCCAAGGCCATATTCAGCTTGTATTTACAAACAAGCGTGAGAGAGACTGAGAGGGGGGTACACAGTATGTGTGTGTGTGTGAGTGTGTGAGTGTGTGTGCGCGATCAAACAGATGTCTGCAGATGTCTGGATGCTGTGAAGTTGCCCAGGGCCATACACTGATGTGTTGATATAAAGCTTGGTTAAGGCAAGACAGCGTAAGAAGAACATTCACACACAGTATATCGGTTTAAAGCACAATAGAGAAGCAGCTCAAGGCTGAAAGCTCCTCAGCTGACCATGGCCGAAAGTCAGTGGGCGGTCACCATCCTCACAATACAGCGTATTAATTACAATTTAGTCGAGCAATTGGTTTGCATGCGTGGTAATCATGTTAAGCCACATACTGAAGTAGCCTGGTCCATCAGAACTGGACAAATTCATGACTCATACACCTTTACTGAGCTTAAAGCATTTGAACCTGTACGTGTTACATTCATGAGCTGGCAGTAACATATTCATATTTTGTTATTTATTTCTCACATATTTAATTGAAATAGAAATTCTGCCAAAGTTTGGACACTGGACACACTTTACATGAACACTGCTACACAGCATTGACATTATCATAGCATAAACATGTCATGGCAGATATCATATGAGCTTGATAATTAACATCAACCTTGATTTTCACATCACCACTGCAATTTGAGATTATGGCTAAAATATCCAGTTGGGCAATGGAAGCACTATTCATTACTGTTTTGGTTAAGTCAAGGAACGTGTGGGTCATTTTATGAACCATTAAAAGTCTTGTGGTGTTTCTGGGACAGCGTGGGGTTTGCAGCGGTCACTATAGCAGTGTGAAGCTGAAAGTACAGCCAGAACAGCAATCTTATGAAAATAAATCTATCAAGAAAATTCTATGTTTCAAAGCACATATGAATATGGCTTCATAATCTCTGCTTGTAAAAGCACAGTTGTTACTGCTAAAATCTATGTACAATAAACATTGCTATGTAATGCTATTGCTTTATAGTTCATGCCTGACAGTGTAAACAAAACTGAAAGGCTAAAATGAAAAGACTTTATTACATAATTCATGTAGGCTATGAATAGAGGTTCAGGTTGCTGTTGTATCTGTTACAAATAACATTAAAGCATCCCAACAATAAAGATTTCCATTTTTATTTATTCCCACATTTCTATCATGTTAGGGTTTAAAATATTTACAATTTGCCTGACGTTTTGTCTGTAATTACTCGAAACATCATAAGGTGTAGGAATAAGGCGGATTGTAGAGTCATGTTACCATTACCGGCAGTTTTCATGGCAGATTTTGTAAAGTTTGATGTCATAACAGCTTAATTCAATAGATGATATATTTTGCTTTGTAGCTGTTATGACATCAAACATTATGACACGTCAAAACAGTTAACGATACTGTTTTATTACTTAACAAAATCTGTCATGACAACTGATGACAGTATGTAACATCTGCCTGCCATAACACGATTATAGCATTATTATGTCAAAGTTATATAAGGGTTCAAGTGAAGTGTTACTAACCATCCTTACCAACCCTTTTGTTTGTCTAAGTTCCTGATGGAAAAAAAAAGTTGAAAGTGCAGACTTGAGAATGTAAATCAAATGCAATTGTAATTTGTGAAGTAGCTACAATTAATTATGCAAATGTAAATTCATTTTAATGATTAAACAACACAAATGGAATCCACACCACAACAACACTGCTTTTTGCATATTTCTATGATGGATTTCAGCATTGATGATTTCATCAGGTTAAGCACAATGAATGTTATGCGATGTCATTTAACATCATGCTAGCTGCCCATTATTAAGGCCTATGTAAAGCATTTGACTGCTGTCATACACAGGGCACAGCTTTACAGAATTCATTAGACATTCAGAGCCATTTCACATCAGATCTTTGATCTTGCCATTGGTCTCCTGGCTTTATATTTAACAGTTTGGGGAGCTGGCCAGAGTGATGCAGAGAATTCTAAATGCTGTCCATGGGTTTAGAATACGATCTCATCAAATTACATAATTTATCTTGTACGAGAGCCATTTGATCTCGCTGCTGTGGAACTTGGTAGGAATTTTAAACAAATGTTAGTCAATAAAAGCTCATGCTACAGTGCCTTTTTCCTGGACAGTCTCTAAAAAATCCACCTGCATACAGCAATTAAATGCCTTGCCTATTCCCAAGAATCACATCAAACACAGCAAACAGCAGCTAAAAGACAGAAAAGCTGACTATAGATCAGTCAACTTTCTGACACCTCTGACCCCCTGATCCTTTTAACATACAAAGCCTTGATTCTTATTTGACCTTCGTTGCTTTCACATATGACCTTTGACTTTATTATTAAAGTCCACCATTTGCAAGAATCCCTATCAAACTATCCCCCCACTGCAGTTTACAAGAATAGTCTGCGCGAACAAAGACGCAAACTCATCCAACAGAGTGCACCCAAGTTCAGAGCTGCCTTCACCCGTTAGATGAATTAGTACACCGAACAAACATAATTCAACTGCAGCGCATTGCACAACAAAGTGAAGAAGAGCCTGGAGTGCACACAAGCTGACATCAGTTGCTTTGCTGACCTCTAGGCGTAAACATTATCTCGCCTGTTTGAGACTGACTTGGCCGTGTTATTTGGCCCATCAGCCGGAACGGAGCAGATGTACTTCACAGTAAAGCTTTTTGCGAAGGACTCCATCTTCTTGCTAAATTTATTGGACTTGTTAGAGGCTCAGGGGAAGATCCAGGGCAGGTGAACCCTTTGAAAGAGCAACATAATGTCCTGTACAGTTCAACACAATAGAATCTATCAATACAGCAGCCCAGGAACATGCCCCCCCCCCCCCCCCCCCCCCCCCCCCGAGAAAGCACAGTGGAGACAGCCAGATCAGAATCGCGGCGCAAGAGTATCTGTCGTTTGTAAAAGAGGCTCCAGAGGTCCATTTGCCGAGTGATGCTATCAGAGTGAGACAGGAAGCAGGATCCATGCGTCCAATTAAGAATCAATCACGTTTCGGACAATAAAGGGATTTGGGCCATCATTCTCTGCTCTGTTTCCCTCGCCCCCCCCCCCCCCCCCCCCCCCCTTCCCCTTGATCCCTCATCACTTTTCATTCTCCCTGGCTCAATCAAGAGCAGAAGGAGACATCTGAGGCCAGCTCTGATCAGTACAGTACCAAAAAACCAAGACACTGTGTGCATCCGTAGCCTGGCCTGAGTCAATAAACACAATTTCGAACAGACGAAGAAAAGATGTGCTCGGTAATGAACGAGGCAAGCGTGTTTGTTTGGGATACCGAGCTATGGGTGACGAGAACGTTTAGAATGTTGATTCGTCCCAGGAAAAGGAAACATATCGACAGACCTGAGGTTGAATGATTCATACACTGTTTATGAATTGTTTGTTTTCAGACATCTACGGAGGTAAACAGACCTTCGGAGGTTCGGCAAACAGGGTGGTGAGGACGAGGCGCATTCTTTTGGCTCAATCTGTTTTTTTGTAGTTTGATACAAAGCAGTAGTCCATGCGATATGCTGTATGTGCACTGGAAAATCATTAGGATTTTATGAATACTACCTTGAAAATTCCACGGGATACATGAAATTCAGGTATTTGGCTATTACTACCATAGGAAACTTTTAAAGAAAACAAAAGATACCATCACTGGAAAGCCATGGAAATAAAACACACTACCAAACTGGCTAACATTGCAGACAAGAAGAAACATGTAACCATCTCTATATCTGTTGTAAACATGCCTTTTTGGATTCTACTGTTGTGCTGCAGTAGTCTCTACAGTGAGAGTCTCCAGGTGAAAGACTAATGCCTGGCCCACACTACAGGATATAAAAAATATTTTTTGATGTTGAAAATGTGAGAAACTCCACACAAAATGACTTTTTAAAATTAATTTTTACCCAATTTTCTCCCGTGAAGTGCCACCGCATCTTTTCGAACTGCCGCTCATGCAACGTCATTGGACAGTTTGGTGCAGCGGTCACCCTACCCACCCAGAGAGAGCAAGGCCAATTGTGCTGTCTTGGACCCCGGCTACGGACGGCTGTAGCATTACCAGGGATCTAACTCGCGATCTCTTGATGATGTGGTCAACGCTTAGATGGTTGCATCACTAAGGAGCCCATAATGACTTTTTTTATGTATTTTTCTGTCCTTCTTGGTCATCATAGTCCTCACATTACATGATCCGGCCTGAATGAAACTCCACACACTTTCAGATTATGTACACTAACTAGAGTCCTGAACAGCTACATCACAGAATTTCTTGCAAACTAATGTGACATTATATCTAAACAAACATGGCAGATAACAGAAAAAAAGCCATTTAAAAAAACAAATATGGATAAAGCCATGGCTGACAAGAAGTGGTCAACAGGGCTGGAACGAGAGCTTGAGGTGAATACATATACGCATATACATACACATATGAGTTGACCAGGTCTCAATTTAGCCGCCATGCTTAGAACTTCTGTGCATGCTGACAAGTCCAACTCAGGTCGACTCTCATTGGTTGATGGTCCTTAAGACAGAGAGAGAACTAGTGTCCACTCCACATTACAGGATACTGAGTCGAACATATTGAACATGTTTAATATTTACAATTGGGATTAACTTAATTGGGCTGGGAGTAGATCGGAGTAGTAAAGATTGTATTAGAGACACCCCACACCACAGGATAATCTGGGAAGATCATCATTTAAGATTACCCTGATATCAGGAGACCTTTTGTGAATGTCAGCAGGAGCAAATTCTGCCTCAAAATCAGCCTGATTATCCTGTAGTGTGGAATAAGAAAACATCCTTCTGATGTATCTCAGAAGCGGAAGGAACTTTTAAAAAATGCTTTGGGGTAGATTTGAGGGTGGGCTTTTTTGAAATTTTGATGTGTTTGGTATGAAGGCAGATAGAATCTAGAGAGCTAATGTTACTGCTAGGAAGTCAAACACTAGACAAACAAACCAGGATGTCTTAAACAACAGAACTGACTTGCCAGATGATGAGAAAAACAAGCCAAAAACTAATTGTAGAAGTGTAGCTGGCTATCTAGACACTTTACCTCAGTGTGGCTTCTTATCTCTAGTACAACGGGTTACAAACTTTCTCTGGTGTCCATTTTGTGCTAAAAAGATCAGTGTTTTCTTTGTTTAAAGGCGAGGTAAGACTCACACTAACTCGAACTGTCACCACAAGAATCCCCAAAAGTTAAATAATGTACATGAGTAATGCATACTGGGTATTGTAGTGAGAAAACATTTATTAAATATGTATTATATGTATTATATTTATATAAAAACTTAAATCAACGCAACAAGCCTGAGGATACAGTGCTGTGGTTAAGAAAACTACATTATGTGGCAAATCACATATTAAACTCTAGTGTTGGTCCAGAAAGCCCACTTTAAGAGCTGCTACAACCACTAACCAAAATGTGTTATAGAGACTTATGTGGATAGATAAGTGTTTTAGTTACATTACAATGTGCTATTTAGTCTGGTCTTGCTAACCATTGCCAATGCATGGCAGTTGCTGCATGTACCTGTGGTTATGCATACATTTGGTGGTAGGTGAATTGAGTGGTGCGGCAAGTTAGCTCATCACAGTACACCCATTAGTTCTGACTAGACTTCACCAGTGACACAGAGAATATAAAGTTTTTATTAGAAATCTTTGAAGTTATACAACAGCTGCTTCAAAGCCAGAATGAATGCGGTCCATGCATATACTGCTTCAGAGCCTGCTGACAGCACCATTCATGCACCCGACTCCTTTCTCGAGCTGTTTTAGCACCGGCCGTGCTGCGAACCATACACTCAGAATACCACCTCATTCTCCTCATTTTCTCCTCTTCTCTCTCCTTATCCTGCTGATGAGAGCTCTAAAGATATGTGACAGTTCGCGCCTGTTCCTTTTCACGCCATCAGTTCCCGACAGTATCTGTCCTTAGAATAAAGTGTTAGAACATTTAGGCCGGGACGCCAGCACACCTCGAGCTCACAGCTTGCTGTGACAGAATTCATACCCGCAACCCATTTCAGATAAGCTTCGTCCTTTGTTGGGACAAGTAACATCCAGCTACAGTCCCAGCCTTCGGTGAAACCTCAAATCAAGCCGATAAAGCTCCCGCATGAGCGTTAGTCATAAAGCTAGCTAAAGTGTTGGTGTGGAAGCTAACATTAGCATCAGGTCAAACTTTGGCAAAAGTAAACTCTTTAGAATGTGGAGTGATGTATTGCAGAGAATATATTTATTCATTTAATTGCAATTCAAAACAATCAGCATATGTCTTTGTAATGTTAATGTAATATGTAAAGTTTATAATGGTACAATAGTGGTAAATCAGATAAAAATACTTTTTCTAATTTTTTGGGGGGGGGGGGTGTATTGCCTAAGAACACCTACATGTACAAAACTTTAAAACTATTAATGTCTAAGCATCGGGCAACATATTTGTAATAATTTTATGCAATAACTTTCTATGAAGAACCTTTTTAAGAGGCATTAAATGCTTCAGATGCCTGGTTCCTTTCACCACCAGTGTGAACTATTCCAACCTTTGAGTGACTTTGTTTCTTAATCACCCGGTTATGCAGAAAATCCCCTCAAAAGTCATTCCTTTGGTGAGTACTTGGCAGCTAATGTGGCTGAAGTGATAGCAGTTTATATTTATGCCTAAATAGGGGCTTCTTCTGCCCATCCTGACATCAGCAGCCTGCTAAACATTACTGGAAAGGTAACCAGAACATAAAGCGTTTTGCAGCCTGATATAGTTGTTATATGAGGTTTTGGTTTGTTAATTTTATGCTGTGATTGTGCTGTGAATTTTATTTACACTAGAGAACAACACTATCCCCTTTTATAGATACTGACAGAATGGTACACCCACAACTCACAGAAAGACCCATGTTCACTATAACATACCTCACCAGTTAGCTTCCATCAACACTACACAGACAGCCCTTATTTATAATGCACGTCATCCATGGTGGCCAATCCTCAAACAGATCCTTCAAAACCCGAAACGTAATATACTTAACACTTATCATTTAAAAGGTCAAGAAGGTAGTTAGAATGGATATTGAAGTTACATGTATTGAGATCATCAACTTCTTATTAACAAGTAAAAAGCAACTTGTATTTTCAATTATTCATTTGGAGGCCTGTTCATTTTTTGCATCGGGGCCCATAAAATCCTAGTTGCACCACAGGACGATAGTAGTGCAAAGTGATCACAATAAGTCAACTATGACGTCCTCTTGACTTAGATAAGCACAATGATCAGCTTGGCTTGAGCCTCTGTGCCTTTGCCCTCAGACAGTACAAGTGCCATTGGTCAGTGTGTATAATACTCATCTTTTATATTTCCTCTCACATTTTTCAAGATTCTTTAACAGTTCATGGTTTGACTTGGGTACTATCAGGTCTGTTGCTCTCTAGCTCCCCTTCTGGTGCACTTCACTTCATCACCTCAGTACTATAAATCCCTCCAAAAAACAGTGATAATCTCTTTAAGTGTTACATTCCATAATATGATTATTTTGAAAAACAACCAAATATAATGTCAGCAATAAGAGCGTTAATAATGACACGTTTTCATTAATGTGAAAAACAGGGATTTATATGAGCTCTGAAATACTTCTACCTAAAATTTACAATGTGATTACTTTGTATAATAAGTGTAGTGTAATATCACAGCTGTGTGCACTGGCAGCTGGGATGCCAATAGGAGATTTAGGAACAACTCAACACTATGTTTGGGGTCCCTGGGAATGAGCTGGAGGAAGTTGCAGGGGACAGGGTCGTCTGGGATTCTCTGCTCTCTCAACTGCTACTGTGACCCTATCTGGACTAAGCCATTAACGATGATGATGATGGGTCCCAATTAGCCTGACTGCAGAACATGCAAACTCTACACAGAAAGGGCCCTGGTCACCTGGCTGGGGAATAGAACCCAGGCACTTCTTGCTGTGAGGTAACAGCACTATTCACTGTGCCTCCGTGCTACCCCTAATCCAGGCAAAGTGTTCCTAATTTCTGCATTGTTTTAATGTCCATGTATCAGAAACAGCATGATATCAGCATGAAAAACAATGGGTATCAGCACGGGCCTACAATTCTCATATTGGTGCATCCCTATTTTGAAACGTCTGTTAGTTTATAGCACTTAATTCATTCTTTTTTTTTTCTTATTTGTTGTTTCCATTCCACTACTGAGCAAGAGTTCTTACTTCATGACTTTGCACAGATATGGCATTAATGCAGATATATTTCCAGTCATCACAGCCCTCCCTGGAGCCACCAATGCCTCTAGTTCCAACTGATCCTATTTAGGGAAGATGTGAAAAAGTTCCTGCTTTAAAGCAAGCTGGGAAGCGACTGGGCATTAATCTGGGATTTACCACCCAGGCCGAAAGATTTGCCCTAATCCCATATGTACATTCGGACATGCTGTCCATTTGCTTGTGGTCCTGTAAGTCAGAAAGCCAGCATGAGGCATATGTAGCCTTTCGCATGTGAAGAAGGGTTAATCCCCATCGCTCTTCTCACTCTGCACTCAGCGTTGGTACCAACGCTAAGGGAGTCACCAACCGGATACTGGAGAAGTACAGACCCTATAGATACTGTGGGCTAAAATAAGCGATAGATTAAAGGCAGCAGCACTGGCCCACTCAGCAGAACGGGAGGTGGACGGGACAGTGGGTGCACAGATACATTCCACCTCATTTGCACTTAGGAGCTCATGAATAATTAAAGAGTCAGTGATGGGCTTGTCTGGACTTCCAGCTCTGTGATTGATGGAATGAAAAGAGGCTTTGTCTGCTCAGTTCTGGTGGAGAGAGAGGGCAAGATCTTGAAAAAGAGAGACACACATGGAAAGAGAGAGAGACAGAGTGGGAGAGTCTTAAAGAAAAAGCGACAGAATTAACTCTGGAATCTAACCAGTTCATAATGACAATATTTTCATCATCATATTTATTAAAATACCCCACTCTAATTTTTGTGCTTAATTGGAAGTTAAGCTTTTGCAGTAACATGACTGTAACTTTAAGCAACAGTTGCTCCTCAAACTACAGGACTGCGCAATACTCAGATATCACCCTTCGTTTATTTAATGTCCAGTAAAACAGCCATTAAGTCCAAGTTATACCTTCCTTTTTAGAAGTCTTGCTTTCGATTTTTTTAAAGAAATCTGCAGGCATATTTTTCCACATCTCCACTGTTCAGTCTTAGTAGTTGGTTGTATTTTCTACTTCGCACTATCCAAGTCATCTCACATACAACTTTAAAAATCTACACGTCGTTTTAGACCCGTCGTGTTGGGCTGTCCTCTCACAGTGGAAGGATGGATAGAAGCTCCTTTTTTCAGATCTGAAGCAGCTTGATTTTGTCCTCTCTCTCAAAGATTAAAACCTTTAAGTGCTGTTTGTCTGAATCGACAATTTTAGTGGTCAACCAGGTATTGCATGCTTTCCCATTTGCTATGTATTTTAATAATTTTTTAAGAAAAGTTTTGTAAACTTTTATATCCTTCTTAGAAATATCTCCTGAAAAATGAGTAAGCTGTGTTTAATGGCTCTTTAGACTGAAAAGTAAATTAAATCAAGTGTGATCTGATAAAGACGCATGCTAATATACTGGTGTACAAAGTAAAGAAAAGCAGCTGTTACATTATTTCTACCCTGTAATATGGTTGTCAGAGGGCTTTGTGCTTGTTGATTCTAGCTGGAGTATTTTACAAACTATTACCTACAAAAAATTACAAAGTGGCAACACTGCATATTAATGTACATTTACAGACCATAGCCCATCTGCTACCAAGCACAGTTTATCTTAGCTACCCTCAGCTCTCCAACAGTAGTCAAATGACATCTGATCAGAAGTGGTCATAAGCTGACCAGTGAAGAATACGGAAGAGAGCTGCTGATAAACTGTTCATGGAAACAAATGGGCTACAGTGTGTAACTGTACACCTACATGGAGGACCAATAAGGTACGCAGAACTCATAAAGTGGCCAGTGAGGGAAAGTACAAGGTAATAGTGCTAATAAAATGGACAGTGTATGTAGCATGTGCATTTATGAGAACCTTAAAGTATATGAACCTTGCCATTTAACAGAGGTTATATTTATATCCCGTAAGCTGATATGTAATTGTTTAAGGGGAATTCCACCTAAATATCTGTATAGTTAAGCCATTTAGATTTAAACATCGTCATTCTGAGTGGTTTGATTTGAACAGTAGTCTTTTTTTTTTTTTTAAAGACACCTACTGAGTCAGATTTCATCATTTCTTTACAAACTTTCTCTGCAGACTATTATGCACTCCTTGCACATGAATGGATTTTAATGATATGCCTTAGGCCAAAACCTGAGCAATTCTGACTCGGTAAGTTTCTCTAGAATGGAACATTTTCAGAGTGAATATAGAGATGCTCTTGGTAATGACAAGTGCTGTATTTATATTCTTGAGGTAAAGTGCAAAAATACTTCTTTTTATATATACTAAAGTATCAAAATGATCAAAAAACATTGTGAGATGGTCTAATAATATTGTGTCTTCAGTTTAGGAACTGCATAAACTTTTACTCCCCTTCCAAACCTCTGGGATACTGGCCATCTGATTTAAAAATACCCCACATAATGTTATGGCATTATCTTTAAGGGTCTACATTGTGGAAAATCAGTTTTTCTCCTGCTTTGTCTGGAATAAAAACGTTTGATATATGAATGTATTATATGGAAACATTATTAAAGTTTCAAAATTGTTCACTCAATATAGTACATGAATGGAAACTAAGCTGCAAAAACAGCCCATTTAAAATTTTTGTTCTGTGATTTCATGTAAAACTAATCCTATTCAGCCCACAGCAGTTCACCAAAACCCATTCACACCGATGGTACACGATATGGCCAAAAGTATGTGGACACCTCACCATCACAGCATTTAGCATTTTGGGCATCCCATTCCAAAACTACTCCAAAAATGATGTGGAGTGGGCCCTACTTTGCAGCTATAGCAACATCCACTTCCTGGGAAGGCTCTGCACAAGATTTTGCAGTGTGTCTGTGGGAATTTGCACCCACTCAGACAATAAAGCCCTGCTCTGTGAGTTTACATTGCCTACTGTTTTGTGGCTGAGTTGCTATTGTACCTAGGTGCTTTCATTTCACAATAATAGTACTCACAGCTGACTGGGGCAGATCTAGCAAGACAGAAATTGAACAAACTGAGTTATGACTTGTGGAAGAGGTAGCATCCTATAATACTGCCACATTTAAAATCAGTAAGCTCTTCAATACAACCCATTATACTGCCACTGTTTATTAAAGGAGGCTGCTTGTCAACATGCTTTTATACACCTGTTTTTGTCATGCCGCAGACAGATCCTCTCAGTGTTGTGAACTCCATCTCCCAATTTACTTTGTCCAGAGCAGACTCCATTTCCCAGGAGACTCAGGGTGATGACAGGTCTGGTGACAATCAGCCACGCACCTGGTTCTGATCACAATCACCAGATTACTGACTCTCCGCACTTGTGTTAGGTGATCATGTGACTCGCGAATATAGTACTTAAGCCTGGGCTTTAGCTAGCTCTCATTGGCTGTGTTTACATGTAAAGATTTTTGCCAATCCGATTGAAAACAATCAGATTACAGATTCAGACCGAGGTGTTTATGCTCACTCTACTCAACAATCTGATCAAAATCTTCGTTTACATGCCCACTACAAGTAATCCGATGCAAAATGACGCGCATGGATGGAGCAGTGCTTAGAGTACATGTTACCATGACAACGAACATCACGTGAGGTCCAATCAGCGTGAGATGAGTTTCCAGTTGGCGTACTTGTGTTTAAATTGATTTAAACTGATGTCAGACTCAGAAAAACGTCCTTCACCTGTACTTATAAAGGAAGCGAGAGGAAGACGTCGTGTTCTGACATAAGCTGGACGTCCGTCCCACCGCCGTCTTTTAAAGCTCATAGTATGAACCTCGTCTCCTCTGCAGACCAGGTTCTGCTCCGCCATGTTGAACGGTATAAACCTTTCACTATGACGCGCATGAGCAGAACATTCCGATTGGAGTGTAATCGGGTTCAGGAGTTTACACGGATATTATTCTTCTATTTAACTGATTATTTAGAGGTTTACCCACCTCGTTCAATCGGATAGAAATTGTATTCCGAATGGCCTCAATCGGATTAGTCTATTCCGATTGAGGTGTTTACATGGACGTATTCTATTCTGATTGAGCTAATAGTCGGATTATTAACGGATTATCAAGCTGCATGTACACGTGGCTGTTGCGAGGTATTGTTTCATTTATGAACTTGCTGAGCGTTTTCCTGATTTACCTGTTCTTGTTTTTGTGCCTGACTCTTTGCCTGTTCATTTCGACCTTGATTTTTGCCTTGCCCCTTTGGTTTTGTTTGCCTGTTTTTGGATTCCTGGTTTTGACCTTTTTGCTTGTTTTGATTACCTTGCGTATTGGATTATCCATTTGCTTTTGTCTGCCTGGTGTCATGATCACTCAGGTGATCATATATGCTGTTCTGGTTTCGACCCACGCCTGCCACTGGACTTCCCCACTGTCTCACGTAAATAAATCCAGTGTTTACACGAAGATCTGCATTCATCTGACTGATACTGAATTCTTACAGTATTTTAGTTTTATACACCTGTTTGCAATGATTGTGGCTGAGACACCTGAATTCAATGAATAAGAGGTCCACATACCTTCAGCAATATAATGTATAAGGAGTGCTTTTCTGAGAACAGGGCAGCCAATCAGAACAAAGCTCATTTATATCTGTCAGTTGTAAGTAACTAAATCAGCCTGTTTAATTTTAAAACCATTTTTAAAAGCAGTCTTCAAGTCCACCACTGAGCATTTCACATCAAAACACCCTGAATGGCTGTTTACATCTTGATGACTAAAAAATAAATTAAAAAAAAAAACTGACGTTATTCCCCTTTAATATCTCTTTCTGTACTCAAAAGGAATCAGTTTAGTAATGCGTGTTGACCAATGAACTTGACAGCTAGCGCCAATCAAACTTCAACCCCAACAATGCTGCTGGCTATTCAGCATGAACACAAACCTAGTTGTGTACACAATCACAGACATATGAGAGCAAAGCAATCACTCCACACTCAAAGCAGAATGATGAATGTTTTGATACTCTGCTATTGGAACAATAGAAGTAGACAGCTGCTGTAAGCATGCAAGCATTGAAACTTTAAAAATGAACAAACACTGGTGTCTCAGCGCTGCTTCCATAACCAAGACGTCTGTGAAATGGAAACAGCGAGCAAATTGTTTGTGTATATGTTATTCGGTGTATTTATCTCCTTAGCGAACTGATGAGAAGTGCTGAAAGTTTAATGATGATGTCCCGTGCTGTCAGAGTGTTCACGTAATTACTGCGCAAGAAGATTTTCCATTAATTTACATCAGTGTTTGCATTTGCCTTGCCTCCTTTCGGGATGTATTTGACACTAATTATAACGATCAAATCATACCTCAGTCAGATTTACAAACATAAGACTTCCCCTGTGAAGCTGATGAGCATCCCCATCATCAGCATACTTTGTGTGTGTGTGAGGGTCTGTTTTTGTGTATTTTCAGGAGAAAAATGTTCCAAAGACGTCGAAAACACAGGCAGGGCTAAACTACAAACCAGTACTTTTACAAAACCTAAAACTTTAATTTTTAACGTTCTGGGGCCCACAAACTCGCTGCTGCACCAAATTCAATGTTTTTACATATTGTATGTCTTCTCTATCTTTGTGCTAATACAGCACAGAAATACAGTTCAAACATTTGCTGAATCTGTAGCGTCGCCTTTTTGATTCCATGTTATCGTGACGTTGAGAGTTAAGAGGCTATGACTAGAGGTTGAGAGATGCATCAACTGCCCCTCACTCAGTGTAATTGGTGGATTCGTGTGACCACGTACATTTTATGTGAAACTGATCAATGAACACTCAGAAAATCATTAAAGACTGACCTATCATGTCAGATACCCTTTATTCTTCATGTAGAGAGACACATGTGAAATGGCGCACAAAGATTTTACAGCTGATTTAAACAGATACATGAAAATCGAGAGAATGCCTTCAGACCCCAGAGGGTTAAAAACTGAATCACATAAAACCATTTCATTTTAGTTGCTCAGGTTGAGGGTAAGATTAGGTAAAAGCCTTAATGCACACAGATGCTTACATGGATATACACTATATGTCCAAAAGTTTGTAGACACATGCTCATGCATTGCTTTGTCTGACAAAGCATATCAAGCATATCATATCAAATTAACCCTTTGTTACAGTAACAGTCATTGGCCCTCTGGGGAGACTTTACACTAGATGTTGGAACATTGCTTTGAGGATTTGACTGCATTCAGCCATAACAGCATTCGTGAGGTCAGGTACTGATGTTGGATGATCAGTTCTGGATCACTACAGCTCATCCCAGAGGTACTGGATGGAGCTAGATCACCCCAAAGAACACAGTATCATTGCTCTACAGTAAAATGCTGATGGGCCGTATACCCTCTTGATAATACTTGGCATTAGGCATGGTGACCTTTAGTTTGTGTGGCTGCTTTGTAGCATCCCATTTTATTCCTATTAGCAGTGCTTTTCTTTGGGGTTTACACATACTGTTTATGTGTAGTTTAACTCGTGTAAGTAATGGGTGACTTGGACAAAATGCGTGTAATATGCATTGTGCATATTATGTATATGTTTCAGTTCCAGTCAAAATGACCATTAAATACAAATTATTATTTTTCAGTGTCAGAATCAAAAACTATACACTTAATAGGAAATTATACAAAAAGCCCTAATTTAGCTTCAATAAACTGTTATTGTGTAAGAAGAAATTTTTCACCAGAACACCATAACTGGACAGCTCATCTAAGATGTGGAGTGCAGTTTTATGGACGCTGTTTATGGATTTAAAGAATTCTTTGCATGATTCTTTGCATCACTAAATGGCTCTTCAGACTGGTAGAGAATGCTGTAGATGGTTCTATATAGAACCTTTTCAAAGAATGGCTCTATATAGCAGCAAACAGGGTTCTTCTGCTGTTACACTGTCAAGCTAGTAACAATAGAGGAACCCTTTTGGTGCTTTATACCTTTTCAAAAAGGTTCTACATAGAACCTAGAAAACACATTCTCCATCAATCTGAAGAACGTTTCCATGAGGCAAAAAACACTTTAATCATGCAAAGGGGTCTTTTTTCTTTCCTAAAGAACCTTTGAAGGACAATCTTTTGTGAATGTGAGAAGCAGTAAATGTAACCAATGTCTTAGGCTGAATTTGAGCGGTGTGGAAAAATATCCCTGCAAACTTCCAAAAAGTCTCCAAAAATGAATAGATGCTGTAATAATGGCTTCCATTCAAAAGATTTTACATTTAGTATATATATCACTGGTGTCAGAACAAAACTTTGTATCTCCATTTTTGTCATTTTTGACATCATTTGAAACTGCCTGTTGCCCTTTACATGATGGGTGAACCAAAAGAAAAAGCCCAAAAGAACACTGAAAAAAGTCTGGTTCCATTGACTTACATTAAAAGTAGGGTAAGTTTTTTCCTTCTCCTGTAAAGTTAAGATTTTGGAGATACAAGTTTGTTCTGACAGCAGTCATATGTTCTGTATATGTGGAACATAATCACGTATGTACAAACTCATGCCCTGATACTGATTAAAAACAAACAAGAGTGTGCGTGTGATTGCAGCTTGCAACAACACACTGAGTTTACAGCTTGGTCAGCTGAGAACAGTGCTGACCAGATCACTGGACAAAGCTGAAGCATCATCACACAATGACATAACCACACCAGTCGTGCTGCCACAAAAACCAAGAGCAAGAGCCCAGGGCACGGCGATGATGTAATTAGGACCGAAGGAGATGATGACCGCAGCGGTAGTTTGGTCATGATAATGGTGACGACAGTGTGACAGCATCACTGAAAAAGAACTGCAGGCACAAAGCCTAGAGCGCTATGACAGACTGAGTCCACTCTGTGATCTGAAGGAAACTGACTGCTCTGGAATATTCAAGCTGTTCTAATTGATTTCTGTGTGTATCTTGAACTAATTAGTCAGGAACACACAAAGAAACTTAGATTGAGCAATTCAGACACCCAACGGCAATCAATTGCCTCAACACTGGGATAAATCTTTCTAATTCTGTTAGGAAAGTTCTGTTAAAGAAAATAACTAGTTACATTTTATCTCTATCTGGAAACGCTTTATAGAAAACAAAGTTCATTGATCTATCCAGACAACACACACATTCTTTCAGGGCATTTTGTGAGGTTTAAATAATGTTAGAAACAGCACAATGAAAACATTTTACCTGCTACAGTTAAATAAAACTAGGTTTCCACCATGAAAAATTCATGTAACCACTCCACTGAACAGTGTGGCCTTTAACATGTAAAATATATATAAATTGACATTAAATATGCATCAGAGTGGTTTGTATAAGAATTCTACCAACATCGTGCAAAGCTAAATGTATTAGTATGTGGAACACAGATGGGTAAACTGCCTCAACACTGAAACATAAAGTCTCTAAGGGGTGCTCAGATAACACTTCTACAAACTCTCTCAAGCATACTTCTCTTTACTGTTGTCTATGGAGCAATGCACACAAAAAGCACTCTTCACATGTGCAGCTTGTGTACTTGAATAAACCTTTAAGCTGAAAAACGTCCACCATTCTATTGACCAAATGTCCACCAAATGTCAGCTGCCGCAATACTAAGGATGACCTCTCTGTAGTCATTCACCCAACATGGAAGACAAGCTAGAGTTTGAACAACCAGAGTTCTACATCTTTCCACACAAACATCTGAACATGCTTTGTGAAAAGTTTTCTATTTATTGTTTTTTTAAGTTATTTATATTATTAGTGGGGAAAAAGCTTCACTACTTTCAATGTAAGTCAATGTAACATTGTTCTAAGTCATTTTTGAGGCTATTCTGAGATGCTAAATATTCAATAAATGAAAAATGTCAAAACAGTGACAATATGTCACTTTCATATCTTTCATGTTCCCTCATGTTCCTGTCTTGCATTTACCTTCTTGATAATTAACTCTCTATTGCAGAATGTTGCCTCAGGGCAACAAACTAATTTTCCTCACTTTACAATAACATCATACATATTTAAAGACAATAATAGGGATATCAGTGATAGGAAGAGTTTGACTAAGTCAATAAAAAGCATGTACTTGGTGATATTATCTTTTAGGGCACATGTAAGCCTCTTTTTTAACATTCAGTATCAAGATTTTTTTTGTTATAAGAATTTGCAGAAATAGGTTTGTTGCCTAGAAGTAACACTGTGTGACAGTGGAACGGATTTAACCAGTGGAACGGATTTAGCCAGGTCTCACCACTCCAGGGAACATGGCTCTATGTCATTTCTTCCCATAGTCTCACAATGTTGCCTCAAGGCAACATACTCCAAAAGGACCCCTGCACACATTATTTTTGTGTATGTTTTTGAATTGCAAGAAAACTCAATGCAGGAAAGTGAAGTTTTTAAATTGCTCTCATAATGTGTGTGGCAGAGGGATAACAATGATAAACTGCCTCTAAGATGTGTGTCCTATTTACAAGAGGCACAGCACGTTGCAGTTACAAAGGAGACGTCCGAATGACCCCTAATTCTGTTAAGAAAGCTTCGGTAAACTAGTTACATAACTTTTTTGCCTCAACACTGAGATAAATCTCTATAATTCTGTTTAAAAAGTTTTAGTTAAGAACACAGATCTTTACTAAGTTACTGCAGAGCAGGAACTCATTTAAGACTGCCATAAATCATCTCTGGAATAACTTCCTCACTGCAACTTTATAACAACAGATAACTGTTCTATACAATATGTGTGCTGGGCTGATAAGCTAGTATCTGTGTGTATGTGATATCACTGCAGTGTGTAAAGTCTCAGTCATTTCTATACATCAGTTGAAGTCATCTGAAGAGTCATCAGCTTCTCAGTGAAACAGCAGCTCAATGGATATTCACACAAGCATATGAGAGATGATCCCCGACAACATGATCGCTCTCTGCAAATATACATACACACACACACACACACACACACACACACACACACACACACACACACACACACACACACACACACACACACACAGTGCTCTTTCCTTTGCTTCTCTGGCTGCTTAATCTTTCAGGGCTTTGTTGCTGAGCTCTGTGTTTGACCCTGTGACAGGGCAGTCTCTCTACAGACAACTAGGCCACGTCTAACACACCCCACCCTGCAGTCAGGTGATATCGGTCTGCCCCTGTACTCACACTGTGACTCCTCTGTTTCACCCAGACACAGAACCCAGAGAGAGAGAGAGAGAGAGAGAGAGAGAGTCTGAGAGAGAGAGAGAGAGAGAGAGAGAGAGAGTGTAGGAGAGAGTTTGAGATGGTGTAAAACAAAGAGTGTGATGGAGTCTAAGTGACATATGAGAGGGAGACGAGAGAGAATGAAAGTGAGAGAGAAAGATTTATAAAATGAGAGAAAAAGAAAAAGAAAGAATGAAAGAAAGAGAAAATAGAGAGGTGGGGAGGGGGAGAGAAAGAGAAATGTAATATCGTATCTTGTTACACTTATGCCAATAAAGCACCACTGAACTGAATTGATCTGGTAAACTGACTGTTAGAGTTGGTTAACTGGTGAAAAGACGCTGCCCCCATGTCAAAGCCTGGACCCACCCACCGAGAGAAAGAGGAAGTAATTGCAGGGAGAACGTACAGTGTGCTGTACAACAAGGGTCGACAAGAGAAGAAGAGGAAGAGTCTTACCTTGCTGGCTGCGTCTCTGGGCATAGACCACCACCACCGCCGCGAGCACCACACAGCACACCGACGTCACAATGTTGGCCATCTGCAAACACACACACACACAGGGGCGACGGTCAGCTTCCGGCCAGAAACACCCACCCAGCAACACTGATGACCAGCCAACATCAGGAGATTCCTCTCTCTCCCTCTCCCTCTCCCTCTCTCTCTCTCTCTCTCTCTCTCTCTCTCTGTATCTCCTCATCCCCCGCCCTCTCCACTCTCCTCTCTCTCTCTCTGATTCTTCCTTACTCGCTCACTCACTCTCTGTGACTGGCTCCTCACCCCCCACCCCTCCTCTCTCCTCTCATCTCTACTGTCTTTCCCTTTTCTCAGTTCACCCTCCCTTCTCCCTCTGTCTCTCTCTTTCTCTCTCCCTCTCTCTCTCTCTCTCTCTCTCTCTCTCTCTCTCAACCCTGTCACCCTGTCTCTGTCTCTTGCATTTCCCCCTTTCGCAAGCTACCCTCTTTTTATCAGTCTCTCTCAACACCTCCCCTCTCTTTATCTCTCACTCACTCTTTTTTCTTTCTCTCTCTCAACCCTTCACCCTTCCATTCTCTCTTTATCTCTCTCTCTCCCTCTCTTTCTCCTTTTTCAACCCTGTCACCCTGTCTCTGTCTCTTGAATTTCCCCTTTTCGCAAGCTACCCTCTTTTTCTCAGTCTCTCTCTCAACACCTCCCCCCTCTTTATCCCTCACTCACTCTTTTTTCTTTCTCTCTCAACCCTTCAACCTTCCATTCTCTCTTTATCTCTGTCTCTCTCCCTCTTTTTCTTTCTCTTGTTTCTCTCTCTTAATCCCATCTATCTATCTATCTATCTATCTATCTATCTATCTATCTATCTATCTATCTATCTATCTATCTATCTATCTATCTATCCTCATCTCTCCTCATCTCTCTCTCTCTCTGTCTCTGTCTCGTCTTACAGTGGTCAGGAGAACGAGCATCCACAGAGAAAGCTAACTCCTCACACAGACACGCGTGCACGCAGCTTTAAAGGGCCAGTGGAGTCAGAGAGTCCTGACCTCAGCCTTCTTGCTCTGGCCTCAGGGCACTGAGTAAAAGAGAGAGTACTGAGAGTGAGAGAGAAAGACAGAGAGGCAGAGAGGAGTAGACAATGCCAGGCTCTGTATGTCTGCGGATGTTTTCAGGCTTTTCTGCCAAGCACACTACTGCTCACTGGTCTCTTGCTCCTCCTCAGACAACATCACGCCCCCCTAAGCCCGGCCAAAAGCTTCACTCACACGGCCTGATCCCCTCTTCCTCTCCTTCCCTTCACTCGCCAAATCTCTCCATTCGCTTCCGTCTCCTTTCCTCTCTCTACTCCCATTGCCAAAAGTTTGAGTACACCTCAAATTCTTTTTAAATTTGATTGTCTCACTCTTAGGGGGGCTTTTCCTACTTGCACAAGGAGATACGCGTGCGATGCAAACATAATATTTGTGGGGTACTGTTGTCTGTCCACACAGTTAAGATGGAAGATGTTTAGATTTTGCTCAGCCACTCATTAGAGCTCCGTTTATGTGTTAAGCTAGACTTTTATCACAAGGTCGAGTTCACACCAGATTCACTGCTCATTAAACACAGAATGTACATTTACTGAAGTCAAAACAAGGCAGAAACTATTTTCTTAACTTGAAATATAAGACATTTAAGGCAATAAAGAATGTATGTCATGACCGTGGAACCTCTTAGAAAGCTCTAAGTCAGGGGTCAGTTACCCAAACTTTAAGAAGAGCCATTTTGTCCTTTCGTCAAAAATCAAACCACCTTGGGAGCCACAACATTTTATGTCTATTTTACCACCAACTAAATGATCAACTAAATTACTTCAATCATGGCATGTATCGAAACATTCTCTCATTCAGTACACAATATCAAGACCTAAGTAAACAGTGTTAGCATCTGTGAGCCAATAGATAGGCTTGTTCCAAAATCTAGACTGTTTGGCTGCCTAACTGCATTCTGTAATTATACAGGCCACACCTACTTGTGGTTTGTCACGAAAAAAAGTATCCATCACACAGGCACTACATTGAAGTTGAAGCATTGGTGACAATATCAAAAACAATATCAAATCCTAGATTAGACAGGTTTCTAAACATAAAAGCATGGACTGAAACCCTTGTGGCCCAAAGGTCGGTCAAACAGCTGAAAGCTTTCAGTGCGGATGACTGCTGACATCACAGCAAGGGGATAAAATGTGGCATTATTCTAATATAGCACTTTCACAAATATTGACAAGTGTGATATAGCTCTCTTCAAACTGAACCTGCTTAGTCTGTAATATATCAACTTAGTGCAAACCAACTTAGAAGGCATGCGCTTTTGTATTAAAAACATTATGATAAGCTAGGTGTCCCCAAAATTTTGATGTGCAGCACATCCCTCTCTCCGTTCCTCTGTTCTTTAGAAGACTCCCTGAGCCAAGCATCTGAAACTCACACCAAGAACAACACTCCTCAGGGTTGGGGTCTCAATCCATCCCTCTAAGCATATCCCACATTTCAAACATTAAAAGGACCCTACAGTTAGAACAACACAAAGACAAGCATTTTTCAGAAGCAGACGCTCGATACAAACGTTTGAGGCAGGAGAAAAACATTTTTTCCCAGTTAAAAACACAAAGTAAGCCGAGGGAGGGCACTCAAGCAGAAGACTAACACACTTTTTGCACCAGTTAATTGTTTCCCATGATCCAAATGGTAGTTATTTATTGGAGTTATACAGGAAATCATCATGTAGCAGCACAGAGGAGGCTAAAATGCTAAGGATATTTAGCTATGAAGCTTATCACAACACTAGCTTGCTAACATGAAAGGGCTTAGCCCTATTCCAGCTATTCCAGAGCTGTTCATTCATCTTTGGCTCCAGCGTCAAAGAGATAAGTGTGCGTTGCAAAAATATTTGTGGGGTACTGTTGTCTGTCCACACAGTTAAGATGGAAGATGTTTAGATTTTGCTCAGCCACTCATTAGAGCTCTGTTTATGTGTTAAGATAGACTTTTATCATAAGGTCGAGTTCACACCAGATTCACTGCTCATTAAACACAGAATGTACATTTACTGAAGTCAAAACAAAACAGGAAACTATTTTCTTAGAAATTCAAGACATTTAAGGCCATTCAGAATGTATGTCATTACTGTGGAACCTCTTGGAATAAACAGACCACAGTGTAAATAAGTGAAATTTTGCAGTACTTATTGTGTCCGCTCTTTACGTTGGGTACAGTTTTCATGCTTTTTGGGAGACTAGCTCTCAGTTTTTCACTGAAATCTGCAAGGATATTTTTCCAGTTTTGGAAACTTCTATTGTTTTCATTTATTATTTTTTTTTAATAGATAATAGATTTAGTATATTCCTAATACACATGAATTATCTGATAATTAATACATCTTTTAGAAACAGCTCCTAAAAAACCAATAGCTTCTATATAGTGATTGTTTTGTAATATAATAATTGGAAATTTTATTTTATTTTTTCATTTATTTTTAAGAAGTTTTAACCCTATTTGTTGCCATATGAAGGATAGAGGAGAGAGCTAATAGCAGGTTTTATGGTGGATCTGGCCATGTTTTTGTGCTGTATTTCTGGGTTGTGTGATGTTAAAGCTGGTTTCTGGTTGTTCTGGTGTGTGAAACATGTTGCTATTTTTAACCATTTGTTTATAATATGAAAGCTTAAAGTAGAGATGTAGTATAACAGTAGCAAGTGGGTTGTGGGTGATTTTGGAGCTGGACAGCTGGCTGATGGATGGTCATAAGGAGATAAAATCATTCTGGGTTTGGAGGGCAGAGTCTGCTGACTGATCTGATGTGTGAATCACATCACATGCCACATTGTTGGCTTTGAAGGCTAAAATTTGAAGGCAAAAAAATGCAGGATTTTTGGTGATTTCCCAAGCCAAAGGACTCACAGATGCTGACATCACAGCTAGATGGCCATCTAGTTAGGGTCATGTCTGCTGTACAGTCTGACATCATATCTGTAGCTTAAACTGTTCTGAGAATATGAAGCCTAGAACTCAAATACTTTGCAGGCAAAAAACAGGTTTCAGCTTCTAAGGTTTAATCAACATTTCAAGAATTTTGCATATAAAGAATGAATTAAATGATACATAATATGTTGCTGTTATCTTTCTACATTCTTTTTTTTGTGAAGACTTGAAATTTGTTTACCAACTATTGAGACCCTCAGAAAAGCTTATCGATGCAGTTTCTCACTGTGATTCAGCTTTGAATGTTCAGTCTTTTGATACAGAATTTAAACTGTATACTAAGCTATGAACAAGGTCTATGCTGGAGTTCATCACTGACCACTTTGCTAGTGCAAGTATTTTTAAATGAATTCTGTGACTGAAATATCAAACTATTACAACTGAACTACTTTGATATTTTCAATTACCATCACTGCTCAAAGCCACAGTTGGTCTCTTTTTATGGTTTCTGGAAAGTTTTAAGTCAACCATCCAGTGAAGTACTGGAGGACATCTGCTGATTGACACTTCGTATTTATTCCTGCATTACAGAAATAAAGCATACTGACAGCAGTGAAATTAAAATTGCATCTCCCTGTCACCGCTTTAGAATTCCACTCTTTCTCTCTTGCCCGTAAGTAGCATTTAGCCTATCAAACTCTGGAACAATAAGTTTGATATCTGACAGCTCAGGATCTTTTTTTCTTAATGACACCCTGTGGCACTGAGGATTTTATAATAATACCAGCCAATTGAGAATCATTTCTCTTCCCTTCATCTACTTCCATATTTATTTATTCATTTTTTATTTATGGCTTTTTGGTGCTGAATAGGCATTTCGCTCGGTGCTTAATTAAAATATATAATTCATTGGGGCTACTGAATGATTCTCTCTCTCTCGTTTCAGGTTCTTTGTGATGTCCTGTACAATTTGCATTTAAATTGGAAATTCCAGCCTGAATATGGGTGAGAGAGGGTATGAAGTATCACAAAATAGAATCCCAGGCCCAGCCAGAGGAGTCCCAACATACCGCTGACTGACACACTGACAATAATCATAACAGCCCCCCCAACCCCTTTTATTGTCTGTTTTATTTTCCACCTTCCACCCTTCTCTCCTTGGGAAAACCTCTGAATGTGTGAAAGTGTTTCCCATTATGGATCTATCTGCTGTAAAGGATGTGAAGATTAGGCTAGACGTTTAATGCAAATGGCACTAACGGCAGCTGGGCACTGTGGAAAATAAATTTATATATCTGTAAAAAAGAAGAAACTTAAGTGGATCTGCAAGGTTAGTCACAGAGCTGAGTGCAGAGAGGATGCTGCCTTGCAGGAGTTACAAGCGAGAGGCTTTGATTAGGAATTCTTCTGAAGAGTTTTCACAGCATCTCACCTGATGTGCTGTAAAGTTTGTAGCTTAAACTGGAACTTCATGTGGTGTAAGAATCAGACTGAGTTCTAGAGGTTGATATGAGTCAATTAATGTCTTAAACGTCAACAACCAATGAGAGATTACAGATTTTCATTCCTCACTCTCATAACTATGTCATTTACTTACAGCCATATACAAACGTTTGAATAGCAACAGAAAATGATATGCTTTATTTTTTCTAAGCAAAAATGAGTGAAAATTATGACTTCCTCTACAGAAAAACGTCATTTTTCTGCAAAATTTGAGCTTAACTGTCACGCCCGTCGTTTCTGGCGCCCCCGTCCTGCACGCATCTGTTACTGATCGTGAACTCCTACCCACGAACTCCAACTCCCACAATGCCCCGGACTCTAGCATCACTGATCACATGACACTCACCAGATCTCAGTCACCTGAACTTTAATTCACCTGTTTCTACCAGTATTCATACCTCCTTGTTTCCAGTGTGTCTTTGCTGAGGATTGTTTGTGCTTCACATATAAAAAGCATTCCTTTTTGCAGTTGTCTTCTTTCTGTGTATGACCTCTTTTGCCCGTTTCTCCAATTGTGATTTTTGCCTTGTCTCCTGTATTGATCTGCCGTGCTTTGGCCCTGGACTGTCTGATCTCCTGGTATTCATTTTGTTTGGTTTATTTGTTTCATGTTATGACTCTGGACTGTTTTTGACTAGTCTTTTGGATTTGCCCCTTTCAATAAAGCCTCCGTAATCTATTCGCACTTGTCTCCTCCCTGCCCGGTCATGACATTAACATATTGGAAAAAATAAAGCAAATAACATCCCATACTTTTTACACATCTTCTATTTATGCATTTGTCTGGTTGTAATAAGTTGAATTCACAAAATAAACAATGGTTATGCATTAAAATGTGCAAAAGTGTGTTCTCTGTAAATTACAAGTTTTTAAAAAAAAAAAAAATACAACAAAACATAGTTCAAACATAACTTGACCAGGGGTGCCAAAACTTTTTACTTAGTAATGAGCCTGGAGAAAAAGGGCCACTACTGATGACTTGTTATGCTTAACTTTGTCCAGGAAACTGATAGTTATCGCCAACAATAATAAAAGCATGTTGTAAGATGTTATTGATGTTATTGTCACTCATTACACCAAGCAAAAGTTTTTTTATTGAAAACTTTTAATCTGCATCACGTTTGTGTTTGTAAGTAAAAGAAGAGAACTTTGATTTGAATTTGATATTAATATTATTACAGTCATGTACAGCTAACAGAATGTCATTTTTGAGGTTGAAATGAAACAGAAAAATTAAAAGGAAGCACTTAAATCTGTCAAAGCAGAATGTAAATCTAATGAAAATACAATTGACTAAATAACTAACTATGGAGTAATCCTATTTCTGTAACTACTGTGTAACGACTATGTAATTACATGGTAACTACATTCAGATAGCTCCTAACATCTAACGTACCATGCTGTTGTATAGCGCTATTTTAACAACAGTTTTATCCATGTACAGTGTTAGATTTAGTACTGAACTATGCAGTTATATTAAGCTGGATGACAAAGCTGCTTCTTATTACTTTGTAGAACAAGGTAAGTATATGTATTTACACACACTGAAATGGCCTGAAATTCTAATTCCCACATAATCAGGTTTTGTATGAGCTTTAATCAGAGATTCATAACTATAATCTCAATTTCAGCCAGAGCTCAAATCCTCCACAACACATGCACTCCCACAGAAGCCCATCTCCTGTAATTACAGCCTTGCTTCCTGGGCCCCTCCTGACACTAATTCCAACATCAGTCTGATACTATCAGAAATCACTCAGATTAGCATTCATGCTACAGAGGTGCATGGCGAGTGGCCTGTACACGCATGCATTCAATAAGCTTGACCTCTAAGCCTGGGCTTCGTCTTTAATAGTATGCTAAAGACAGCATCAATCCTGTCAAGGCCTGCGCCTGATGAGGCGACTGCAACCTCCAGGCTGCAGGGACGGTTCATGCATCTGAACAAAGTAATCGATACAGCATCAGCAAGCACAGGACGTCTCTTTTACCACCTGTCTACATTCAGTATGTTTGTGTGCGTGTTGAAAAAATGTGTGTTTAGGTGCGTGTGTGGGCCGGTGTGCGTGAGCATGCATGCATAGCTGTGTACGAGCTAGGCTAGTGGAGGTTAGCCATCTGGATTGTGTCTACAGGACTGGACTTGTTCTACACCCCGAAAAGCTCCCTAACCAAACAAAGGTCACTAACCTCCTGACCCTCCTGAGTGTATCAAACCAAAGCAAACAGGGCAGGACTGTGGGCGGCCGAGGCCCATTTAGTATTGATAGGCTTCATTTCCCTAGAGCATGCTGGGAAGAGAGAGAGAAGATTTCTGTCAGCCATATCTGGATAGCTCAAGCCTCTGGTTTAAGTTAACACCACTGGTGCCATATGCTACAGGAGCATATATGACTACCTTGCAAGTTATTACGAGTGGTCTGATGTGAACTGTGCTGTTCTAGAGTTTTTACAGAGAAATGTTTGCAGTGGTGGTGACAGAACCCAGACGTTTGTAGAGTTTAATGGCCCAAGAAGCTCCCTCCCAGAAAGCTATTACAGGAAATTATCACAAAGACACTATCTGATGCCTGAGATCCAGTTTTACAATAAATTTGATACACATTTTTGAGTTAAAATGTACATTTTTAAATCCATTGATGGTAGAGAGGTCATGCTTAAAGAATACTTTAACTAAAATCTTTTTGGATTTGCTTCTACTTTGATATTCAAAATTGCATATGCAACTTAGTGTAGGTTTACTGTTGGTTTTAGATAGTAAATAAAAAGGCTGTATTTGTGTTGCAGACAATGCGATTCAGGTTTCTATCATCACCACTCTAAAGAAATCTGAGTTTCTCTACAATCATATATTTAACATTAAACCACTCTGAACAACTTTGTTTACATCTAACAGTTGAATTATACCAAAATAATAAAAAAAAAACTTTTAATACCACCATTTTCATTCAATTTCCAGAGACTTCCAGAGTCTGCAATCACTTAAGCTTTGAATGGGGACTCATGAAACATTTGTTTGGCTGAAATACTGATATCCATAAATGCTTATGGTGTCAGTGGACGGGCGAGCAATGAATTTTTCTCAGCGATAATGACCACAGTAAAAATAGACAATGAACACTTTGATTGTTTTCAGACAAAATGCTCAAAGACTGTATTACATATGAATTACTTTGGTCTCTAACTACTGATCATCACTTTACCCTGTGTGATCAATAGAAGGCACAGTGGTAACATGCCCAATTATTTTCTTTCACAGGTCACTTCAACAAGAGCAGAAACTGTGGGAAGATTGTAAACCTCTCAGTATCATAATGTAAATGTGAATCTGATGAAAACATAACTGTCAACATAACTAGTAAAACAGAAAGATAGGTGATGGAAAACCTACAGAATTTGATAAAAACCATGCGCCCTGACAAACATTCATCACAAACAATCATAAATCTGCTCATACACATGTGTGTTTAGTTTGGCTCGAGCGCTAAACTGTCTGTTGTGTGAGCGTGCTGCCTGCTTTACAGTCTGATCAGCATTTTATCATAGAACACTTGGCATGATGTGATAATTAGACACTCCTACACACTTTACCAAACCTTTTATTTCCATTTTTGTCTGTTTTTATAACAGATTTTAAAGTGTCACCTGCCATTTACAATGTGTGGAAAATTCAGGATAAATGGAGCAAAAGAAATGCAATCTAAACGAGCAGATAAGCAGAAGACCCCAGTATTGACTGTTTCTGTGATTGTGCAGATTTACATTCAGGACTAGAAGACTACATAAAAAAACACCTGACACAAAAGTACTGCTATTTTTTTGGCAAACAGAAATATACATATATTAGTGTAAGTCAATGGAACCAGAATTCATTTACTCCATATAAACTATATATGCAATAAATCAAGTAATTAGGAGGTGCAGACTCAACTCCATTAACTGTGCAAAAAGTGCAATACATTACATAACAACATAAATAAAAAAGTATATAAGTAACTTAAAAAAAATAACGAGTAGCAAAATGACGATGACTAGATAGAATGATAAACTTCTAAGAGCTAAGCTTACTAATGAACCTATTCCATTTACCTCATACAATACAGTTCATTTTCCCCTTTAATCTCATCAAACCTGGGCACACCAATAGCTCTGAGCCAAACTCACTGCCACTCACTTTTACCTCCCACTCTGCGTGTCCACCAGAAATGAGTAACTGAGTTGAAAACATGTCAGGCCATGAACCAGCCTCTGTACGCTAGTTCAGAAACACTGTTTACTCGGCTTCCACAAGGACCCTTAAAATACAGCCTCCATGAATAGTGCTTTCCTGCTCCGGCAGCGAGCACAACCCTGACCACCCGGCATGCTGACCACACCACGCAGCCTGGCCCATTACCGGGAGGCTAAATAAGCAGACACCCCACAGCAAGATGCACACAGGATGCTTTTTCCTCCATAAGGAGCCTGTGTGAGGGCGGTTGTGTATAATCATGGTGCTGTTTACGGCCGCTACGAGCGCATAATAAAATGACTATGAGGCTGTGAATAGCAGCTTCAAATGCATGATTTTTCAGGGGTGGGTGGGGTTTGGCAAATCAAGCTGTCTGTTGATAAACACAACACAGACAACACAGCTTGCCTGCTCTTCTGGATGCAGGCCCAGATTTCTGCCTCCGCTGCTGCGAGACGTGGGGAAAATATGTCCAAACGGCATCGCGGTTACGGCAATGTTGTCTAATGTTTATGAATTCTGTCCTTCTGCTCATATGCTATGATCGTACATGGCGAGGCATATGGATCAGTTGCCAAATGAAGGGCTTGAACAGGTTGCCAGACGAAAGGACTTGAAGGATGACAGTGATGATGATGATGATCAACTTGCTGGGTTTTTTTCTACTTCGGGGTCATCTCTGCAGATCATGCACTTGCTTGAACTCCTCTATGCTGAGCAGAAGCAGAGAGGAGCCATTTGACACTCAGTGATCTATGACTCGTAATATAATTATCTATTTCTTCATCAGTTCCCTAGCCCTGGGCGGACATCTGTCACGAAAAGATGGAGCTACGAGTGTCTCTCTCTCTCTGCCTGTCTTGCTATCTCTCGTTTTCTTACTCTTTGTTGTCTGAGTTGACAACAGCAGTGTGATTGTTCAATAGAGTGATTGTTCTGTGAAAAATATATAATCGATAGCCATAGCCATAGTCTCAGCGTCAATCTCTACCCAGAGAGATCTGGTCTCTACTGTATATTAATCCCTTAAAATCACAAGCTTATTACATACACTGTAAAAAGGTCCTAATTTTACAGGAAATAACCCTTGAATTTTTAAGGTAATTTTCAGGGTTTTTTTTTTATTTTTTTTTTTATTATAGACAAAACTCTGTAAAATTACGAACAATGTCTGTAAATTAACAGCCTGGATGTTATTTAAAGGATTCTGCCAATAATGATTCCTTTCCTTCTTTTTTTTTTTAACAGAAAAACTACTGTATTTTTTATGCAGTATTTTTGGGGTTTTTTTTTTATTACATGCACATTTCTGGAAAAAGACAACAATGATCTGTAATTAAATAAAAAGCTCATTATATAAAGGTTTATGTCAATACTAATAACAAAGTTTTTTCTTATTACTTTTAAGGTATATATCATTAGTTTTAAATTTTCATATAATTTTACATTTTTGCCAATTAATTTGACAAAAGTAAAACGAGCAAAGCTAAAGTCAGAAAAACAAGGCATTCCAATACTGCAGGCAGGAAGTAGCAAAACCAGGAACGATAAGCTCTAAATCCTTTAGAGCAGAACATACTAGAAAGTTTCAACCTCGAGACAGCAGTAAAATGTTTGCCATATCTGATGTAGTGTGAACTCATTATTAGTCCCTGCTTGTTGATGGTAAATCTTGATTACCAGTGAGCACATTGCTGAAAAAACAAAGGCTGCACATTGCTGATCACTGCACAGCAAAAGGCTAAGAGTGGGTCAAAATGTATAAATTCAAATACATCTTAAAAATTATTTCTATTTATTGTGTTACATTAAACTGGAATAATGCTACGATTTCCACTTTCTGGAAATTGTAAATAAAAATTGTTATTCATTGTTTTCCCTTAGTGAAGTTAAGTCAACTTTATTCATATAGCACTTTGAACACAACAAATATATATAATACAAACTAAATACACATTTATTTTTCTTTATTTTCCAAGTCATATTTTCCTATAGTTGCTGTGCTTCCATGCTGTAATAATTGCTATTGGCTGTCTCCTCACCATGTTTCTTTGAGCATGATTGGGTAATCTGACTGTCATCCAGGAAACTGGCCAATCACAGCTGAGTGTGCCCTTAACCCGGTCAAATTTGAAAATCCATTAGAGCGGGTGAATTGCTACTGCTCCTCCCACTCCGCCACATATTTTACATCTGCCTGTCAGTTTATTTTGGGTGAATTTGAGTTGTGGGATGTCAACAGAGAACCAAAAACTGGAATATGGACAGAGAAGGAGGTCAGACAGGATCTGTGACAGCATCAGGCGTTAGCCGTGTTTTGTGTTTATGTCCATCGTTTATGCAGCCCAGTCTAAAAGTGAAGTTAGCCGGATAGTTTGTCTGCTTAATTTGAATAATTGACAGGTTGTGACTTCTGGTCCATTATGTCTTATCTACTTCTAAAGTGCTTTATTTAGTGAATTCAGAAAAAGTTGAAATAACACCAGTTAAAAGTTTCCCTGCAGAACTTTTAGTGCCTTTACTTTGTTGAAAGTGTTTGATAGCAGTAATTTAAAAAAACACCTGTTAAAGAACATTTTGTGCTATCATTTTATTTATCGCACTGCCCTGCGATGGACTGGCCTGTCCAGGGTGTATCCTGCCTTTTGCCCAATGACAGCTGGGATAGGCTCCAGCACCCCCCCTACGACCCAGAAGGAGAAGCGGCTTAGGAGATGTGTGATTTTATTGAAGGTTTTTGATCACAATAATTTAGGAAAAATCTGTAAAATATTGGATTTGGTCTGCAGAATGTTTTGTGCTATGATTTTATTGAAGGTTTTTGATCCTAACATTTTAATTAAAATCTGTAAAATAACAGTTTTTATCTGCAGAACATTTTGTGCCATCTTTTTATTGAAGGTGTTTGATCATAATTATTTATGGTAAATCTGTAAAGTAACAGTTTTTATCTGCATTCATTTTTGTGTTATCACTTTAATGAACTTTAGTGTTTGATCATGATAATTGTCATGATTGGCCCCTCCCAGTCTCTTCATGTGCTTTTATTTGCCTTTTAGCCCTGTAATGTGCTTTTATTTTGATTTATTCACAGTCCAGCCCCCTTGTTTTCTGACTCCGCCCCTGATTAGTTCCACCTGTTTTCCGCCTGTCCTTCTTTATCCTTTTGTATTTAAGCCCCTTGTGTTTGTTGGTCTTTGTTTGATGTTTGAATTGTTTGTAAGTTTGGATTTGTTTGTATTTCGTCATGTCTGTCCCTGGCTATATGAACCTGGACCGCCATGACCATGACCCTGGATTTGCCCTTAATAAATTTTGCTTGTCTCTGCACATGCATCCGCCTCAACGCTCCCAGCCATTACAATAATTTAGGAAAAATCTGCAAAATAAGTTTTTTTATCTGCAGAACCTTTTGTGCCACCTTTTTAATGGTGTTTGATCATAATAATTTAGTAAAAATCTGTAAAATAAAATTTTTTTGCTGCAAAAGCTTAATCGAAGATTTCTACAAAATTATTGTTTTTGTATTTTTGTTTGAATTAGGATATTTTATTTTAGTTTTACGGGTGTAACGTGGAGTGAGGAGGTGGACGCATATGTGGAGATAAGCAACTTTTATTAAGGGCAAATCCAGGGTTGTGGTCGATACAGTCCAGGTTCAAATGGCCAATACGCAGAACAGGAGGGACAGACACGATGAAAATAAACAGGTACACAAACAACAGGGCCAGAAGAAAAACAACATACATCAAACCTCAAATGTCAAACAATAAACAACATCCCAAACAACAAACAACAAAGACTAGCCCCCACAGGGGAAAACACAGGGCTTAAATACATGAGGGTAGAGCTGGGTATATACTGTCAGCTGCATTCTGACTGGATATGCACCATTATATGCACAATTTTACTCTCTGCAGGTTGTGAAATGTGTATTTTTTACTTAAAAGCTCTATATGGTTTGAGGCAAGTAGGCTATAATTTAATTGTGCAGTTTTACACTGCTAATTGTTAGGGCATAAGCTTCTATTACTTGTTAGCTACATTATCCTGACTTTTTCCTGGCTGATCAACTACACTGTGTGAAATTAGATTGTTGGAAACATACTGATGGCGTTGGTTACAGATGAATTTCTAAACTACTGAAGGTTCCAGTGAGCTCTGTTGGGGCCATAATCCGGAAGTGGAAAGAACATCATTTCATCATAAATCAGACACGACCAGGTCCTCCCCACAAGATTTCAGACAGAGGAGTGAAAAGAATTATCAGAAGAGTTGTCCAAGAGCCAAGGACCACTTGTGGAGAGCTACAGAAAGATCTGGAATCAGCAGGTACAATTGTTTCAAAGAAGACAATAAGTAATACACTCAACCGCCATGACCTGTATACACAATCACCACGCAAGACTCCATTGCTGAAGAAAAAGCATGTTGAAGCGCGTTTAGTTTGCTCAGCAACATTTAGACAAGCCTGTGAAATACTGGGAGAATATAGTCGGTCAGATGAGACCAAAATTGAACTCTTTGGATGCCATTATACACAACATGTTTGGAGGTTTAAAGGCACTGCATATCACCCCAAAAACACCACAACAACACTGAGGTTTGGAGGTGGGAACATCATGGTGTGGGGCTGTTTTTCAGCATATGGCACTGGCACACTTCATATAATTGAAGGAAGGATGAATGGACAAATGTACAAGACATTCTTGATAAAAATCTGCTGCCATCTACCAGGATGATGAAGATGAAACGAGGGTGGACATTTCAGCAAGACAATGACCCCAAACACACAGCCAAGGAAACTCTCAACTGGTTTCAGAGAAAGAAAATAAAGCTGCTAAAATGGCCCAACCAATCACCTGACCTGAATCCAATTGAAAATCTATGGAAGGAACTAAAGCTCAGAGATCATAGAAGGAGCCCACGGAACCCTGAGGATTTGAAGAGTGTTTGTGTGGAAGAATGGGCCAAAATCACACCTGAGCAATGCAGGTGACTAGCTTCTCCATACAGGAGGCGTCTTTAAGCTGTCATCACCAACAAAGGCTTTTGTATGAAGTATTAAATACATTTCAGTAAGCGTGTTCAATACTTTTTCCCTGTGTCATTTCTCATTATTACCCACAACTTAATTTATGGACATCTATGGTTTGATTTCTTTGCATGTGTGAATTGGATGAGTTTTTATCAACATCTGGTGAGAATTTCACATCAACAGCACCTTTAGAAATATATTTACTTAGAAAATTGGTGACGTGTTCAATACTTATTTCATCTGCTGTATCTGTCATTTGCTTAGTCTTCCAATGACTGAGCAAAATTGGTCCTAAAGCCTCGCCCTGAGGAACCATCTTAATGTTGTGTTGGGACCACGTCCTCTTTGTCTACCAAACCATATCAACCAAATGGCCCTTACCTGCAGGAGTGGTTAATCTTGTTTATAGGTTGATTTGTCAGTAGAACGTCATCTATAAATAAAGTGAGGGGAAACAGCCGGGTGGCGGTGCCAGGTGGTGGGCTCTGTTGAGCTCCAGCATAGCAACTGGCGCAGGGCAGCCTCCATGCCCTGTGGCATGCACGCTAAATGTGCCTGAGCCTGCCACCTCTGCAGGAAGACAACATCTGTTCTTCTGACAAACCAGCGAGCAGGAGCCAATAAATTACTGTGCCGTATGGAGGCGGCAGGGCGCACAGGAAGTGCTCAGAAACATAAGATAAAAAAACAACACTTTGTGAAGAGCAGAATTAGGGGAAATGTGAGGAAGGATACAGAGAGACATAGGATGAGAGAATGAGAAAGAAAGCAACACAGCCTTGAAAGTCAAAAGGTGCTTTTGACTTTTCACAAGCAAAGAAACCTTTTTACCTCAGAGGTTTCTCTGAAGAAAGGTGATGCTGGCACTTTGTCAATCACCAAGCTTTTTCTGCACATGTATCTGAATGTAGGAGTCTGCCAGGTGTCAAAAAACACAGCCCTGTCTTCAGCCCACGATGCAGCTGAGATCAGGCAAAGCCTCCGAGACCCGACGTGTGGGGCACAGAGCGTATAGTCTTTGCGGGTCTGAGCCAAAAGCGGAGGCAACAGGCAGCCAAAGGTTATAACCTCAGTTATGCAGAACAAGACAGTCAGTCATGCCCAGTGAAGCAAAGCAAATGCACTTTGCAAATTACTGGATTAGATTTTACAACAATAACCATAAAGGTAAAAAAAGGTTAAAAAGGTTTCATGGATACTTAGTAGAGGTTGCTTCAAATTGAGCGATGCTTATTGTAATGACAGAGGGAGCTCAATGCCCAACTACGCGTTTCAAAATCAATGTCTGACAAGCTCATTTTTAACCAGGCAGTCAGAAACATAGACAATCCAGGCTGGATTTCGTGGTAGCTTCTTAGCAGAAAGATGATTCTCAAATGGTAGAGTGAGCATCACACTGAACACTCATTTTCACACAGCTTTCTTCCAGGGTCCAGTTGCTTTGCGAGTTCAGTACATTTGGTCAAATTTGAGAGCCCGGGAGAGAACCAATCTCTGGTCCTCCTGAAATCAGTAGTCTGGGTTTGCTTTCAGCAAACTCTGGTGTGGTCCACCGTGCATGTGGAAACGTGCATGTGGTGTTGCGTGACTTACTGCTCACTTCCCTTTTCACGTTCTGTGATGGTGGGGAGAAAAGTGTTACTCTTCACTGCTTTTTTTCCAATGAAAATAATAAAAAGCAGCAAATTGATGAAGCTAGTGCCTACCATTGTGCAAAACTGGATGCAGAAAAGTAAACTATATACAACTGTACAATTGATCCACAATTCCGATGGAATCATTTTCTGCATGGACATTTGAAACTTGTAGCAGACACTGCCTTATATTTGCCTTGAATTTTGCAGTTCTGTAAAGCACTCTGGCATGGAGATGTAAATTCTAGTAAGTCCACCACTTGTAGCCATAATCAGCGACTTCCAGAAGGCCTAGAGTGATGTTTTTTTCTCTCACACAAAATGGTATCGCCCATTGAAAACCTAATTTTAGTTGATTCTAATGTCACTTCTAATTATTTTGGTATGTAATTTAATGTATAAGAACAGTTCAGTTCTGAAAGGCTAACCAACGGAAGAGCTTGCTCAGCCTTATACACCTAGATACCACAGGGGAAATAAAAATCATGATTGGACAATTTTTCATAGGATGATATTAAGCCCATGTTTATAAATACAACAATAAAATGAGTAGTACAATACTTAGAGTTTAAATATCACAAGTTTGATAATTCTATAAAATAACAATTAACCCAAACTTACAAATGTATTTTTTTAGTTTCCAGAAATCATTAAGCCTCTTGTGAAGGGCTTGAGAGCCCTGAGGGTCTCCCACTGGTATTAATGATGAAACAATTATTGACATTTATTAATGTTAGCAAAATGTCAGCTTCATTTTCATGTAACCAAATAAACATTTTATGGACCTTATTAGATTCCTTAAAGAAGCAAATCATTCGTATCATTATTAAAACAATCATATCTTTTTTTCTTACATAAAAGAAACAAAAGCAAAACTAATTACTTGTTATTGCTATTGGAGGTACTTTCCTTAACATGTTTACCATCCATGCATTGTAAAACACCCTGTGCTCTGTGCACATACCATATGCAGAGCTATCACTGCATACATTGTCTAAACCATCAGTATGCATTGCACTTTTGTGGGTGGCCTGGTGTATATACACACCAGCGTGGGCAGCTCAGTGTGCATGCTATGCTGTGTAACTAATGTGGTAGGTGGTATCTAACCTCATTCAGTGCAGTGTGAACAGGTAGCTCATTGTGTGGGTAAACTGTTCTGACTTATGGTTGGAGCCCAGTATGTGGCCCAAGGGACTGGAGTGCAGCATCGGTGTTGTCAGAAGCAGCCAGCAGCATTGTGGAGAAGCCCAGGGGCATCCCGGGTTGTGGAGGGCAGGCTCCCGCAGCCCTTGTCACAGCACTGACAGAGTCATTAGGATTCTATTCCCAACTCCCTGCTCCTTTCATTGCTTATTAGCCATACAATCCATTACAGGCAGGCTATGCTTGCGGCCTCCTCCCCACCAACTACCCAAATTACACACGGAGGGAAATATTCCATCAGCATGGGCAGATCCAGCATTGATACAAAGAGGAAGCAGGAACTTTGAAGAAAGGCAACAGGAGATAACAAGGCCAACACACCGATGGCGATACCAAAGACACCAAAGGGCACTTGGATATGAAGGGAGGTGTTAGGCTTGAGAGTTGAACGTTTTTGACTGCAGGGACTGGCAAAGCAACTTCTGCTCAACATATAGATGCAACGGCTTCAAATCTGCCATAAGGAAACATGCTTTAGATTTAAGGCACTTTATACAAAACAACATGACTATTAAATGCATCATTATAAAGTCTGTTTGTCACAAACACAGCCCACGAAGCATGAAGCAAATCAAGCAAGTCGTATGCATTCTGTGCTTTTCAAACCATCACGCAGCTAATCAAACAGCGTTTCTTTCCATAGGAACCATTTGGAGTTCAATTTCAGATTCCATTTCACAGAACTGCGGGATAAGCAGCAGTATCCTGGGCCCAGTGATTCGGCGCAATTACAATTGTGGGGCTGGAAATCGTCGAGTCTGCACCCCTCTCTCTGACAGAGCACATCGATTTGCACTGCTGGAAAGTGAGAGAAAGAGAAAGAGACACAGCTCTCTTGTATGGTGGAGTGGAACCTCCACACAGCCCACCTGAGCGGACAACGCTAAGATTATCTGCAGCTGGCCTACACTCTCTGCTCTGGTGGGCTGCAGGCTTGAGTGACACGGGCAGCTGGCCAGTCACAGCTGAAGGCCTAGGCGTGAACGGAATACACAAGAGATAGCGAAGGTTTCTGTTTTGATAAGAATGACAAAAAATAAAGAAAGAAAGGACAGCTGCATGGTAGACTTTTAAAAATCAACCAATTCTTTGGACTGATGCCATAGAAGAACAACTTTCGATTCCCTAAAGAATCTTTCACTGAAAATTCAACTGAAACCACTCAATGGGAATCCAATTGTGCCAAAGAAACCTTTCTATCATCTTGATTTAGAAGATGTAGAAGGACACTGACTGTAGGCTAAAGCTTTTCAACTGAAGGAGTTAGACTTCACCATGAACTGAATTCAATTGAAGTTCTAACTATAGTGATCTGTACCTTGCCTGATCACTCAAAAATCCTTGCTCACCAACTCCCAACAAAGCTGCATTTCGCAAAGTGCAACCTCTGTCTGCTGACCCTGAAGGCTTCTCCTTATGGCCTGAGCTTGTCCACTCCAACAAAAATCACCTCCACAGTGCACAAGAGTGCAATTGACAACTACATTCGCACCAGCTGGAGAATGTCTGTCTCAAGAATGCCTGTCTTGAATTAGATTATCGATTTGTTTCTATCTCATTGTCATTTGCCCTCAAAGACAATGGCACCTTTTTCTATATTATCTACACCAACTATTCCACAGAATGGAAACTCCGAACGGCTGGATCTTTCAAAGAGCATGTGATGGGCTACAGTGTATCCACTGCATACTTTTCATTGCAAAAGCAATATCAGTTCACAGAATTAGCAGCACAATAATGGCAAAATGGAATAGTTGGTAATTCTAAAAGAGTGAAACTGAATGTTTGGGAATTTGCAAGTACTTCTATTTGCAATGTCTTTCTGCCTCATGCTTTTTGTTTGTGCCCAGCCAAAGCACCTACTGTGTTCGCTCTCCCCTCTTATGAATGCAACTCAGCAAAAACTGCAAGTACTAATGTCATGCTAATAGGGAGGGCTAATGGAGTTTATTTTCGGGCGCCTCCTTTGTGCATCTATCGACAAGCGTCCAAGAGGGATATAAGGGCATGCTATTCTTTACACCTTCTCATCTCGATTGCCTTCAGCTTGTAAGCTAATATATTTTGAGCTTCACTGATCTATTGATCCTCTTTGCTAGTCAAAAAAGGTCTTTTTTTTGCAGAGGAAAATGAGATGGGAGCAAAAAAAATGCATAGGCCTTTCAAGGAGAGAGGATATTAGCATTTTGATGGTCTGAGGAGAAGATTAGGCCACGTTTAAGGAGAAAACAAACAGGCGGAGACGTGGCAATATGATTCCTTGCAAAAAAGATTGGGTATTGTTTTATTGCTGGATATTGTTGGTTAAAGACCCACCAGGTCATAGGCCTAAGTCTTTTATTGCGGCAAATAAATGATTCCCCAATGTCATTTACCTCAAGTATATCAGCAAGAGAGCTAAAGCTAATATGTATGGCTCCTGCTAGTATACAAGGCAGCAGCCTCAGGTTGTTTATCCCCCCGTTGTTGATGCTCTTGCCCATCTTAACTGCTACTGACACGTGGTAATGCACATTTGACTTGCTCTCTCTCCTTCCTCTGGTTGCGGATGGTCTGTAATAAACACTCCATGCAGGGCTTGTCTGCCACTGTCATGCTGAGCAGAATCAGCGGCGAGTGCATTAGCTGCTCTATCGGAGAGCGTATTGATCTGCTCTGAACATGGTTTACAGCTACAGAAAAAGCCGGGGAGAGTCAGCCTACAGGAGAGGGAGCATGCATTTTATTCCACAGCCTGGCTCCCAGCCAATGTTTCATAGCTACATTACATAATTACAAATGCTTCTTAGCGAATGCTGAGACTTGAGGGCAAGTACATATAAGAATGAGAGAAATGAA
This sequence comes from Pygocentrus nattereri, assembly GCF_015220715.1. Classification (NCBI taxonomy): domain Eukaryota; kingdom Metazoa; phylum Chordata; class Actinopteri; order Characiformes; family Serrasalmidae; genus Pygocentrus; species Pygocentrus nattereri. The sequence continues at coordinate 25,808,345 of NC_051228.1, read as the reverse complement.
AATGCAGGGGAGAGGTGTTTGGTACTTGTTTTGAGCTGTTTTTGTTTTTATCAAATGGAACTGAACAGATCACAACATTTCAGACTACTTTTGCCACCTAGTAAGATAATCCTCATGCATAAAGGTTAAAGTCGCAGAGAAAATAATTGAAAAAACAGGAATTTCCAAAATTGGTGTCTAAAAAATGTAAAGATCCAAAGAAAATGGACTCCTTACAGACATACAGGACCTAGCAGATACCTAAAACGGTCCCTGTGAGGCAAACACCGCTTAAACCTTTCATCTTTGGGAGAGAGGAGAAAATCAAGCTCCAGTCTTACTTAAGATCTGACAAAAATCCACAGATGTTTCTGTCCATCCTTTCTAATGCTATGGGTCTGAAAGAGAGTGGAGCTATAAAGAAGGAGTCAAGAACTCAGTAAAAGAATCATAAAAAATTAAGAATACTTACAAACAAAGAAACTCTAAGACTGAACTTATATTAAAATAGTGGAGGGCAGACAGGCTAAATACTGAAAAAGTTAAATGAAGGGCGGTCTCTAACTTTTGCACAGTACTGTACATTTCTATGCAAAAAGACATTTGTGCAATTGCTAATCAAATGTTGCTTGGCTTCTAGTTCATTTGACCTTTGACCTTAACCTTTTAGCTAAATAGCTATATATAATACTCAAATAGGTTCTTCTCTTGTGACAAGCTTGACATTGTAACAATGACAGAACCCTTTTTTGGTGATACAGAGAAACATTTTTCAAAAAGCTTATATATTTACAAGGTGATTCAAAAGGATGCATCCGATTTCAAAATGATTTATTTCACTTATAAATCATTACAGAACAATGCAGTAAATTATAAATGGTTTAAGTGAGCATGAAGTTTATTATGTACATTTACTAGTAAAAATGTAACAGTGCAATTACACATATTACTTTCAAGCTTACACACAAAAAAATGTGTTATGAGCTATTTGTGTCCTCTAGAGATCTGTTTGGGCAAAAGCACAATGCTGAAACTCAAAAGCCCATTGTGAGCAGCACCAAAAACAAAAGGAAATTAGAAACATGAATTCCCTGAAGAAAATGCAGAGGGACTGCAGCTTAAAGATAGCTGTCACTATGCAGTTGCTGTGGTATCCCAGATAGTTGATCATCTCCCAAATAGTTGCTAGGCTGTGGTGATGCCGTTGCAACCCTAGAGTGTTGTTAGGTAATTGCTATGGTATTCCAAGTGGTTGCTAGGCGGTTGCTGGTGGTTGCTATGATATCCCACATGGTTAATAGGATGTTGCTATTATAATGAACTTGTATCAACATGACATAAGTTGCGTGCACAAACTTTGGTAACAGCTTACTGTAGGGTACAGTTCATAAGGCTACATAATACCTACATAAGCTTGACATGACAACTGATATAACACAACACAAATGTTTCTGAATGCTGTTCCAATAGGTGTCGTTTGCTATAAAGGTTACATTTGCTAATTTTGCCAATTTTGAAGCTAAAGTAGTTTTTATGACAGATGCCTTCTGGAATAAGCATTAATAAACAAAAACACATGAGTCACTGAAGAAACCAATATACTATTGGATAAGACCAGTATTGTGCATTGCACTGCAATGTGCAATCACTAATTAAACCCTATAAAAGTAATAAATATAAATATAAGGCTAAAAGGTAGTTTCCTCTACTCACATTTACATTTCACTATAAGTGGAAGTATTAGGGATATTCCATCACAATTATATTTGAGTGCAGCAAACATTCCCTCCTTGCAATATGTTTTGTTTTTCTTTCTTATTTAACTTGGCAGCAGGCATCCTTTGCCTCAACGATTAAACTGTAGGAGCTAAAAATGATATTTCTCAAATGAGCTATGGAAGCTGAAGACACTATAGTGGGTCTGTGATGTACGAGGAGAAAAAAAAATCATTACACCTTAGTTCAAATCAGTCTCCTGAGTTTCAGTAGTACTTACACCCTTGGCTTTCTTTGTTTAAACAAGCAGCCTGGTCGATAACAAAGTAATCGTAATTGTCAGGCAAAGGGGGTCTGCAATCTCATCACAGGACCTTTTATTTGTTTATTTATTTTTTAATTCTTGCTCAGGTTTGCTTCCTCAGCTCCAGCTGTGATGCAGATCGAAGCATCAGCCAGGCAGAGCGGGAGACATAAGGCCAGCCAGAGATGCTCCCTGCCATGCCCTTCAAAAGCTTCTCAACCAGGGAGAGCTTGTGTAACATCAGCATGTTGAGTTCAGACTAGGAGACCACTTCCATTGCTCTGCTGTGGCTTTTGATCGATGGTGAAATGGAGGGAACATTATTGTGCATGAATTGAACAAAGCAAATCTGGGGAGTTATGCATTTTTTTCTGCCCGTCTTGTTTCCTCCTCTAGCTCTCAAGGGGAGGTTGCACCGAATGAATCATTACAGTTCTGCGTGCCTTTTTAACGAAAACAGAGTTAACGCTGGTGATTCCCAGCATCCTCAGACTCATTTCTGTTCCCTCGGTTACTTCTGATTAGCATTGTCACTTCTGCGGTGAGACTGATTTGATGAAGCTGGGGAGTGAAGTGGCTCAGTGACCCCCCCTGATCTATATAATCAGCCTCTGTGCATGCAGACACAGTCAACTCCCCAAGTGAGGTCAAGGCACTCATGGATCACTCACTGATGGAAGATTGTTGTGGGAGAAACAACAGCATTGCTTGGAATAATTGTCAACAAAGATACTTTCTTAAGAAAAAAGCAAACATTCATGCTTTTATACTTCCTGGGAAAAAAAAACATTTAAAAGGCGAATGTACTCAGAACAATAAAGGTTCCTAAATGGCTCTAGAAAAGTCTTTCAGTTGACCTGGTCATGGTCTGTATATGTGTTCTTGCCCAGCAACTGTTGCCAGGTTGACCAGGCTTCGCAGAGAACAAAAAGCAAGTTTAAACAATGAGAAATTGCTTTTAAGACTCAATGATATTTGCATCAAGTTATAGACTGGATCATGTGGCTGTAGCTAATCAAAACTAGGCAACAAACAGTAAAAAACATTCCCTCAAAGGCACAACAGTGGTTTTAAGGTCCAACTGTGTATCTTAAATAAGTTTTAAATGTAAAAGTGATATTTGTATCTTTTTATAAACTAATGTTTTAAAACTGAACCATTTACTAAAAAGCCTGGAGACGAGACGGGGTGTGTGGAGTCAGTACAACTTAGAAAATATCATTTCAGTGGATTATGGTACAGTTATGTTCCCTGACTAAAGGTACTAAGATGTACCCCTACGGGTACCACAGTGACAAGAGGGCTACTGCCCCAGTGACAGTGTCGTGCCTTTTTTCGGAGAGTGTACAAAATAACAGTGGCAGATTTGCCACCATGATAATATTAGATTGATTAAATGGACATACAATACACAATTTTAACCCTGATTTGCCAAATGTTCACAACCACAGGGAAAGTTCCAGATCTAGAGCTCGATCAGAAGACACTGACATCACTAATGATCTCATGGTGTGATGTGGTAGAGTCAAACTTTAGCTTTCCTATGTAACTCCAGAGCAATCAGAGGCCTTCCAATACTTTAAAATGTTTGATTTTCACAATTGAAAACCTTCACAAATCCTGTGGTGTGAGATGCTGTGCAACACAACTGAAAGAAAAAATGAGGTAATAGCCCATGAAAGTGCTAGGAGGGAGAAAAAGGCAAACGGACGTGTTTGTTGGTGATGGAGAAGCTGTTTGTTGACCTCATGTTCGTCCACAGTTTGCACAAAGCACAAACTGACCAGTGCCACGTGATAATGGTGAGATTTAGGATTTCGGGAGCTTATATGTAACCAGACCCATTGTGTGTGATACCCTATCTTTGTGTCACATGAAGTGTGAGTACACAACTGTGAGAAGTCATTTAGTGTACACCCAAATTAAGTTCAGTGTGATCTTCCATAAATAAAGAAAGGAAAAAAGGTATATTTGTAATTGAAATTGAAATTAGTAACAGCCTCTATTGACAAAAACAGCCTCTCTATGACAAAATTCTGGAAACCTTGTAAAAACCAAATAACAATAAGTACATATGGCAGCGGTTCCCAGCACGGTCCTTAGGGCCCCCAGAATGTCCAAATTTTTCCTTCATCTCTATGTGTTGCGAATTGGGATGGAGCAAAAATGCAGATCATCTGGACGGCCCTGAAGACCTGGTGGGGAAACACTGTTCTATGGCTTTTTTTCTGTGGCACATTTATGAGGAACAGCATAAAATATTCTAATGGACTATTTCTTTTTGGACTATTTACATTTTTAAACATGATTTGAAAGACCTGAGTTGTGTACGCAGGTAAGACTGCATATATATGATTGCATGGAAGCACATTCTATATACAGGACTGTGTCAATGTTTTTGGCATCTGAGAAAATGTAATTTATAAGGTATTTATCTGGTTATAAATCGTTTATTTGCTCAGAAATAACAATAATATTGGAATAAATACAAAGAGCATTAGTGGAATAAGTAGAGATTTCTTTTCACTTAACCGTTTCCAAAAATCTCCTTTCAGCATTCTGATATTAACTGTAGCTAGCATCTTAACATCTACTTCAAAATTCAAAGTGATTCCTTAGATTAAATCAAATACACTGCAGATGGAACTTGACCAACCCTTTTGATGGATTTTGGTGTCTAAGAGAAATCTAGAACCAAACCTGTGTTGTTCTGACTATCAACTGTTCAAAATATCAACTGCTTTTGTCTAAAAACCAGTAATTCTTGCTACTTTTTTACTGTATTGTTTGTATTTAGTCCAATGTTGACAAGGAAATTACATTTCTGTAGACCTCTGAATGGGTAAGTGCCTAAGACCTTTGCACAGTGCTGCATGTCTGTTTGAATGCATTTGCTTTTACGATGGTCAACCGCAGGTCCAAGATAAATTTTCCGTCAATGACAATAAAATATATTCAATCTATTTCAATTAGACTGAAATGACAAGTGCTGTTACTCACCCATGCAAAATCAAAGCAAGTCTTTTGCAAGTCATTTGGCTTTTGAAGTCAGCGTGACTTCTAATTAGAACTGTGATGTACTTTGCTGTAGACTAAGGCGGAGCTTTGATGTAACGACACAAATGACCACGAGAACAATTATAACACAGGTGGGCACAAGTCACAAAGTAATCACACATCAGTACGTACTGTCGATTAAATCACTGCGGATCAAGATAATGAGATGCTGCATGATGAATAATTTAAATTAGATTTTAATCAACGCGAGATTAATCTTCCCTCGTCCTATTTACAGATTGAAATTCTAAAACACTTGAGCGAGCATTTGCATGCCTCTTATTAACACGGAGGGGTAAAAAACAGCTGAACAAGTCATCCCAAACCAGCTGTCTTTACAAACCACCAACCTCTTGTTAACCTTTTTTTTCCAAACACGGCGCAGGAGTGGCTGCATCATTGGTTGTTAGCCTTAGAATAATATGATTTGATGAATGACAGGAGGGAAAAAGTGAGAAATCCCTGCTCGCAGGATCAGAGAGTGGATTAAAAGATGGAGCGCTCAACTTTCTTCCCCACTTTCACAATCGAGACAGGCACGGCGAGCCGAGCTGCAGATTTCATGGCAGCTTTTAAGGGATTAGAAGGCAAGCCTTTTGCACCCCCCAGCACCACCACCACCCACTACCACCACTTCAACATCTACCCCCGTCTTTGTCTTTCTAGAATCATCTGATGAGTTTAAAAGAGAAGTCACGAGTGCTCTTCTCTTCAGAGCTGCCTTTTGTTAAGAGGAAAATGAGAAGAAAGAGGAATGAAGATGGCCTCTGCTGTGCATACTCAAATAAACGCTGTCTCTCTAGGAATTACATGATTTTTTTTTCACTTATTTGCCACTTAGGTTCCGAAATAGTTCTTGGCTTGAACATAGGATTCTGAAAAACTTGCAAGAGGCGGCATTAAAAAACAGCACTGGCAACCTACTTAAACCTTTCATGACAACTGACATAAGGCTACATAAAATTTTATAGTCTTTTTCCATCAAGTGTCATAAAATTCTCACAAAGACTGCTTTTGTCCATGTTATGACCTTATTTTACTTTATAAATGTCTATAAACCTTTATTTCAGTTGCCATGAAAGGCTTGTGTAGGTGTCGTATTGACTTAAGAATGTTGCCATTCAGTAATTTGCTACTGAAAAATCTTTAATTGATTTAGAAAGTTTATATTCCACTCTTAAAAATGAACATCCCAAAAAGGTTTCCTGGCACAATGCTATAGGAGAACCACCACGAGTTCCCTGAAGAAGTCCGTACTACCAAAGGTTTCTAGAAAGAACCCTTAAATTGGTGCAGAGCTTTGACGTTATGGTAAGAGTCTTTCAAGAGGTTCCTCACAAATCTCATGATTTCAAACATGATTCTTTAGGGAACCAAAAGTGATGCCACAAAGAACCCTTAAGGGTGTGTGTGGTAGGTTCTGCACACCTGTATATTCAAACTTAAAAGAACCATCTATTGAGAGTTTCAGTTGAGAACGAAAAGTGGTTCTTTTATGGCTCCCTTTGCACCTTTATTTACATCTGATTAATTATTTGCTTTACCCAAATGAGACACTTAAATGTGTTACAATAGCAAACACCTCAGCCCTAATGATACTTGCCCGCACAACTTGGGGTTTATAAACGGCCTTTTGTTTAGACTTGAACCTTTTTGATTTATCGACTGGTCCTTTCTGAGCATCGAGCGATGATAAAATGTTACAAACATGGCTCCAAACTGAACCTCAGAATCTAAATCATGCACGCACATGTCTACACATGCACACGCACATACAAACTGTGTGAATTTGACCCAGCCTCTCTCCTTAGAGCTGCTCTTTGGTAAAAGTGCATATTGGCCTTTTTGCTGCATTATTAAAGCACTCTTTGAATGATGACCTTTAGTGCACAGGGGGGTGGAGTTGTGGGGGGGGTAGCTTGGTTTACATGTGAGTGTATCAGAGGGCCGGCCACGGGCCATGCGAAACCCTGCGAGCATGTCCACTGCCATCAATAAAAGCAGAGAGGGACTGCCAGTGCTGCACTCAGAGCGGCCCAGGCCAAATCCGGTTTCATATTCACACAGATGAAAGGGAACCCTCCCTTTAAATGAGAACGAGATGGATCCTCCGGCTCAAAGGACCACTCGAGAGCAGAGACAAGAAAGCAACTCCAGGTTTACGGTTCCGATGTTTTGCAAGTCATCCCAAACTGGGGCAGTGCGGCGGGGAGATGAGAGGTTAGCAAGGCTGTCCTGCTCTGGCTTTCATGACTAAAACATTATTCGAGTAGGATTAGTTTTTACCAGAGCATGTTCTGTAATGTAATTTGTCAGAATTGAACCAGTAACCAAGAGCCAAGAGCATCACAGTCTGAATGTGCATGATGGGCACCACATTCACTAACAATAACAACACAGCACATGTTTTGTTATTCCAATAAGTAAGTGGATTGGAGGTTCAGTCAGTTACAGCAGATCATTCACTACACATTTTTAGTCAGACTATAAATACTACATCCATTGTAGATTAATACAAGATCAAAATCAAAATCGTTCCAGTTTTTACTGTCAGACGGCCAAAACTACATGCACTGCAGATTCATACAGGATTAAGGACACTCCACAGTTATTACCGTCAGACAGTAAAGACTATGGGCATTGCAGATTCATACTGGATTAAAGTTGAAATCGTTCCACATTTTTTACTGTCAAACTGTAAAAACTGTGCATTGCATATTCATACTGGATTAAAATTGAAATCGCCCCAAAATTATTAACATCAGACTGTAAAAACTATGTGCATTGCTAATTCATACCGGATTCAAGTTGAAATCGTTCCACAATTATTACTGTCAGACTATAAAGACTATGTGCATTGCAGATTCCCACTGGATTGAAGTCACTCCAAAATTATATCTATTGAGCAGTAAAAACTTCAATGATACTGTGTTTTCTTACTGATTTTGATGACAATTTTAAATATGTAAAATGTCCAGTTACCAACAACAAAAGCATGCACAAAACTAAACAGTTGAATAAAATGGTTAATTAAACGGGCACCAACAATTTTAACTGTGCTCCACTGATTGATCAGTTATTATATGTTAATACCTCAAATTTCCTGAGCCCAAATAAATAACAAAAACCCACTACGTCTTAAATAATAATTTTATACATAAAACAAGCCATTTTTGAATAGCACAATGACCTTAAAACCTAACCGTAAACAAATGAATAAAATTAACTTTCACAATATTGATATTTTACCACTTTAATATATCACTATTGTTCGAAGAAAACCTCATATCTCCAAAATGGTAACATTACAAGAGAAAGAAATAAAATACTTTAATTTTAATGTAATGTCATTGGAGCCAGAGTTTTTTTTCCCCAGGTAATTTTGGGTAGTTTCTTTGGTCCATTCTTTATGAAATTTACAGACAATATAAAGGCCAACAAGCATTTTTACATTATGTTATAAACTGAAATACAACACAAACAAAAATGGAGGTATGGTTTCTTCTGACAGCAGCAATATGTTGTTTGGTGCAAAAGCCTAACAAATGAAAACATCCAAGAAACAAATTATTAGCAGCCCTTAGCATCTAATTGTTGCTAATATTTTTGGTATGTCCAAGACATCCATGGAACCTTAAAATGGACTGATGATATATTGGTGGAGGCCTAGCATGAACACTCTGAAATGAGAAGGAGAAAGTCCTGAGTAGGAAAACGTGAATGCGGCATGAGCTTCGGGGTTAGCATCAGGGATGGAGGAGGAACTGCATCAGTGACACACACACACACAGCAGTTCTGTGAGGGTCCAAGCTCTAGATTTACAACTCACCCAACAGGCCCTGCACGGCACCGTCGCAAGTGAAAGAACCAGCATTAAATAGATTTATGCAGCAAAGCGGTATGAGACGCGGCGGATTAAGGAGATGGAGGAGTTTCATTAATTTAAAAAGCGAGCAGCCTGCAAACCTCAGTCAGGTCTACTGGTCTGGAACAGTAACAGTGCAGGATTAGCAGGGGGAAAGGCCTGGGAAGGAAGCTATTTGGCCAAACTAATTAACGGAACCACGGAAGAACAAATATACTCGGTTGAGCAGAATGGGCATGCCTCGTATTGAGTCAGGAAGAGAACGGAATACAGAAGAGCGACACGAAAAGCTCTGTCAAAAGTGGCTCAGGAGGCAGCTGGAGGAGGGCAAAGAGATACGCAAGCACCAGAGGTAAAATCAGAGCTTTGAAAATGACATTACAGAGAGACAGACGGAGTGATAGTGGAGGTGGAGATGGACACTATTGCAGTGGAGAGGTAAAAGTTAGCAGGGGAAAAGTGAAAGGTTTGTGCCCTGCCAGACAAGAGCAGACCATTGTTAAAGAATACGTGACCACTTCTTCAGTCTATAAATCAATACCCTGAATCAAAATGACTGGGCAGTGCCTGCAACAGTACAAATAATAGTATCAAATGCTAAAGGCTGCTTTTACGCTCATAGAAAAATGATCGGGCCTAAATCCTACATTTTCTCCTGTACTTTATTTAGTTTCCTGACGTCCACTTTGAATGTTTGAGGTCATTGGGCCCGATTGGCTCTGTACAGTGCCTGATTGAAAAAGCAATGCCGATTGCAATACTCCTTATACCTTCAACACGAATAGGCAGGCCAACCTGGTGTAGGGCAAAAATGTGAAGATATATACAATATCTCACAAAAGTGAGTACACTCCTCACATTTCTACAAATATTTTGAATGAAACTTGGATATAACTTAAAGTAGTCAGTGTACAGCTTGTATAGCAGTATAGATTTACTGTCCTCTGAAAATAACTCAACACACAGCTATTAATGTCTAAATAACTGGCAACACAAGTGAGTACACCTCACACTGAACATGTCCAAATTGTGTCCAATTGTGTCATTGTCCCTCCCTGGTGTCATGTGACTCGTTAGAGGTTCAGGTGTGAATGGGGAGCAGGGCTGTTAAATTTGGTGTTTTGGGTACAATCCTCTCATACTGGCCACTGGATATTCAACACAGCACCACATGGCAACTCTTTGAGGATGTGAGAAACAGGACTGTTGCTCTCCACAAAGATGGCCTACGCTATAAGAAGATTGTTAACACCCTGAAAGGTGATACAGCGGTTTTCTAAGATAGGTTCCACTTGGAACAGGCCTCGCCTGTCAACCAAAGAAGTTGAGTCCATGTGTTCAGCGTCATATCCAGAGGTTGGCTTCAAAAAATAGATGCATGAGTGCTGCCAGCATTGCTGCAGTGGTTGAAGAAGTGGGAGGTCAGCCTGTCATTACTCAGACCATACGCTGCACAATGCATCAACTCGGTCTGCATGGCTGTTGTCCCAGAAGGAAGCCTCTTCTGAAGCTGATGCACAAGAAACCTGGAAACAGTTTGCTGAAGACAAGCAGTCCAAGAACATAGATTACTGGAACCATGTCCTGTGGTCTGACGAGACCAAGATAAACATGTTAGGCTCAGATGGTGTCCAGCATGTGTGGTGGCGCCCTGGTGAGGAGTACCAAGGCAAGTCTCTTGCCTACAGTCAAGAATGGTGGTGGTAGCATCATGGTCTGGAGCTGCATGAGTGCTGCCAGCACTGGGGAGCTGCAGTTCAATGAGGGAAACATGAATTCCACTATGTACTGTGACATTCTGTAGCAGAGCATGATCCCCTCCCTTCGGAGACTGTGCCAAATGGTTTTCCAACTCGATAATGACCCCAAAAACACCTCCAAGATGACAATTGCCTTGCTGAAGGTAAAGGTGATGGGCTGGCTAAGTATACCTCAAGACCTAAACCCAATTGAGCACATGTGGGGCATCCTCAAGCACAAGGAGGAGAGTGTCTAATATCCACCAGCTCCGTGATGTCATCACAGAGGAGTGGAAGAGGATTTAACCCCAAGAGGGTTAAAGATGGTGTTAGATAATAATGGTGGTCACACAAAATACTGACACTTTGAGCACAATTTTAACTGTACACTGACTACTTTAGGTTATATCCCAGTTTCATTTCTATAGTGTTGTCCCATGAGAAGATATATATATAACAGGGTAGTTGGTCTTGATCAAGACAAAAGATTAAATACATGACCAAGTCCAAATACCAATGGCAGTCGTGGGCTGGAGGTTATGGAATTGGCCCTGTGACCGGAAGGTTGCCGGTTCGATCCCCAACGCCAGCAGTCCATGACTGAGGTGTCCTTAAGCAAGACTCCTAACTCCCAATTGCTCCCCGGGTGCTGTGGATAGGGCTACCCACTGCTCTGGGCAAGTATGCTCACTGCTCACTAGTGTGTATGTGGTGTTTTACTTCACAGATGGGTTAAATACAGAGGGGAAATTTCCCTGTTTGTGGGATTAAAAAAATACAATACAAATAGAAGAGGACAAGAGACAACACAACCAAGATTAGAACTGAGTCTTGAGACATGGTTTCTTTAAAGAGATATCAATGGTGCTTTATAGGTAGAATTTATGATCCATGGAACATTTTACTTCTATGTCTTAGTCTCTGATAGCACCGGAAAAAGGCATATTTAGAAATGCTGCACTCACACACTTGCCCACTTTGCATCTTTTGGACATGTTCACAAATACTCTAAAGATGAAGACTGGAATCCATTCAATCTAAAAAAAAGCATGTCTTCTGAATGTCACGATCTTTGGAGACATCTGTTCATCGAATGCTGCTTGCGCGTCTTGTACGGTGCGTTTTGTCCTATGTATAGCACTATATATCAGCTCCATTCAAATGCCATTTCAGCAGAAGGTTCAATTCAGCTTAGTCTTTCACTGGAAATCGGAGCAACTTCTGGAGTGGATTCCTTTCCATTATGCATCACCCCCCACAGGGGCTTATAGTGTGAGTCACACCAGTTCTAACTTTCATAACACAATCACTGCTAAAATAACATTACAAAAGTCAGATACTATGTTTAGATCCTGATCTCTGATGCAGTCCAAAAGCTGACTGCATTTAAGTGAAGTAATGAGGAACTGTACAATACCAGAAGTGCGTGTTCATCTCTTTCCCCAAAGCATCTTCTGTATTTGCACTTTCGTGTCACTTTCTCTCTTCCTCCTGTGCTAAAAGCTATGGAAAATTACACTGATGTTTAGCACACTCTGAACCCAGATGTTGTCTAATGTATTATTTCTGGCGACCGGAGGACATGATCTCCATTTTCAGTGGAGGTCATTTGAGAAATCATCGCAGAAGAGGAGGAATTAAACGCTCTCCGCTTTGTTAAATTAGAGCAAGCAGTTGGCAGTATAAATGACATTTTCCTAAAGCACTGTCATTAGATTGGGAGGCAGGAAGGCAAAGCAGAGCCTCGGATGATACTCACTCGAGCATGCTCACTGATGGCTATTTGAGTCAAACTTAGATAATTAGTTGAGTTACTACAGATGTACAAAATTGTACCGGGGAACACAGCACACAAAGTAAAATTCCCTGTGTTGTTTTGTCTGCTCCGCTACCGAAGGCTTCCTTCATTATTTTAAACTGTGTTAAACTCCCTTGGAGCCTCCTGGCGCAGAGGAAAGTTTTAATTTGCATCGTATTTATAATATCTTTTGCAAAGGTACACTAATGATTTTACATCACATTGACAACATTCTCATTTACACTCATAAAAAGCATATTCCCAAAAACACTTATTAACTTTAAAATAAATGATAAACCAGGCTTAAAAGGGGAGCCCAACATCCTTAAGGCGAAAGCGGTCTGGAATTGTCTTTGGGAATTCTAAATACACTGTATGTACAATGATTTATAGACACCATCAAGGGTATTAATAGCGATTTTGTCCACTCTTTGCTACAGTAACAGCATCTACTCTTCTGCAAGGGCTTTACACTAGATGTTGGAACATTGCTGTGAGGATTTGATTGCATTTAGCCACAAGAACATTAGTGAGGTCAGGTATTGATGTTGGATGATTCAACTCATCCCAAAGGTATTGGGTGGAGCACCATCACTCCACAGTTCCACTGGTCCACTGCCCAATGCTGGGAGTTTTATACCACTCTAGCTGATGCTTGGCATTGGGCATAGTCACTTTAGGTTCATGTCCAGCTGCAACAGAGTTCCCCATTCTATTGGCAATGCCTTTCCATGGAGATTATACAAGCATTTTTCAGTTATTGGTACATCTCAAAGTAGCTGAATCAATGAATTAAAAGGGGTGTCTAGATACCTCTGGACATACAGCACATTTGTGTCTGTATATAGTTCATATTAATGTTTAGCATAGATATTATGGTCTTTTATTGTGCCATTGAAATACAATGCTAAAGCATGCTATTAAAACGTAATTACACATGTACTATAAATTAGTTACATTCTCTTTTATGCAAAGAATTACAATTTCCATTGAGTTTTCATTCTGATTTATAAACAAGACTATATACAAAACACTACCTTTCAATTTCATTCAAGTAATAATTAAATATTGTCCACTTACAAATACAAATGTGGTATTTGTACAAAAATACACCAAGCCTTTCTCATCATTGACCATAACAGAGACTTCTTAGGGTTAATGATTTGAATTTAGGTAAACCTCATTTAGGCAAATATCATTGCTTCAGATACATTTTGAAATAATGACACCACTGTACATAACGAACTTGCCTCATCTTTGATACCCACAAGTACGTGTTCATGCATCTGGTTCAGCCATCATATCAATTGGCAGACACGTCCTTGCCATACAGAGGCCATCTGGTACTCTTGCCTGATTTAAACTGACACGCACGTTAGCTACTAATGTCACAGAGAACGGTCTGGAAAAGGGAACCAATGGCACTGGCACATTTGGCAGGAAGCAGGCAAGTTTCAACACCGCCATCTATGCCAGAAGGATCCATAAACTGCCCATCTGGCCCCAGATATCCTTGCATCCTCACAATGATCAATCCTCCAAAAGCACATGCACAAGTCAGGATGCTCCACATGCAGACCCGTATTTAAACACAGCATGTGGATGGATAGAGTTGGCAGTGCTAACTGCAGCACAATGATTATGGAGGTCATCCCTCTGCAAGCGCTAGAGATGAATTGCAAATTTGGAGGCCACTCATAACACGCACAGTTCGATCATCTGCATGTTAACCCTGAATTTCGTACACGGATGCAGCAGAGCTATCAGAAAGCCTTCTAAAAGAAACCAGTGGATAAACACATCATAAAAAAATGTACACTCTTACAAATAAAGGTGCCTAAAAGGATTTTTGGGAGCCACAGAATAAATTGGTGCAAGTGTGAAGGACCTTGTTAAAGAACCTCCATAATGTAGAGGTCCGTAAATAGTAAAGTAGTAAGAATCCACCCTTCATTAATTTAATTTCTTGTCCAAAGTGCAAGTTTGTTGTTTTTCTGAGGAGATCAGATATATAAGATCTACTTGTATTTCAAAAAGGGCAGCCAAAGGAAAATTCTGACATATGACTCATCAGTAGAAGAAGCAGTAGTGAAATATCTGAATACACTGAAGTAAACATTTTGATGTTCTATTGATACATTATTTGCATTAAGTAGATGTTACTTTAATTACGCAAAACCTAACCTTACCCAACCTTACCCAAAACCCTCACCCTGACCCTAATCCTAACCTTAACCTCAACCTAAAAGCTAATCCTAACCCTCATTTGTTTTTGACATGTCACTGAGGGTCTGTTGAGTGTTTGTTTCATCTAAAAGTACCACTCAAAATAGTGTCACCCAGAACTATAGGTCCAAGGCCAAGGCCTTTAATTTTTAATTTTCAGAGTGTACTGCACTTCAGAGTAGGGCTGGTGATGATATACACGTTGTAACAAGCCAACACCACTTTTCCCTGATAAATCAGAGCGACTGATAGTGGTATCTTTCCTTGGCTCTCTTCCCTTTGAACTTAATGACACCAAACTACTCCACTTATGTTCAAAACAAGCTAAAACACCATCTCACATCTGTCTTGTCTCGCCGCACCTTTGAAGAAAGAGTGACACAAAAGCAAATGCAATATTCATTTTCTTCAGAGATCCATGTATGAAAAGAACCAAATGCCTCACCTACACCTAAAATGTTGTCTTCATAGGATAAAAATTACATTTTTCTGGTTACCATGGTGGAGTCAAAGTGAGTAGGGAGCCAGCAGCATTGGGCAGCAGCAGCATTCCAGATGTTTTGTGTGAGATAATGTGATTTTAATTACCGTCCCTGAAGTGTGATGGCTTAAACTGAGAGTTAAGCACGCACCCTTTTTTTCTTCTAATTTTACAGTTGAGTAAGCAAGTTGTAAATCTCAGCTTAAGTACCTTGTCACATGCTACACTCATCAAGAATGCGAAAAATTCCTATTTTTGCTGATATCTGCCAATTTAAAGCAGCATTCTTGAAAATCAAGGTTCCTAAATGGTCCTTGGTTTGGACATACAGTACTAACTTTTAACTGATTAACTTTTCCATTATGTCGAGGTACTTGGTACTAAGTTGGGTTGCTTCACATTACATTACTGACTGTATACCAAAATGTCAGCCTTTCTTTCTGGGGCATAAGGAAGCACTCTCAGGCTTCCAAGATACCCCTATCAAGACAAACCTGATCTATGCCACCTTCACATTTGTCTTTTTTGTTTGAATGGATTGGCAGAGAAATATGAATACAAGGCATCTCTGGCAGGGATGGACACTCTCTTTGCACCTGTTCTTGATAATGTTCACTTCAAGAGGCCAACATGCGCCAACTGTCAATCGTTTTACATTCACATTATTGTATTTATTGTAGTTAGTGGTGGATGTTAATCCAGACCAATTTACGTAAAATTAATATAACTAGTTGAAGAAGATATAAAAAAGACATTCAGTACTTAAAATGTTGAGTGCAGATTTAACGAATGATAAAGAAATTGCAGCTACAATGCAAGATGTAGTTTCTAATGTCGTAGTGCAAATATATTTTACTATGTGACAATTACACATAGATTATGTAATAATCCTTGACTGTGTTTTGCAACCATAATGCACTTTCTGCTTGGCGGAACCATAAAAGCTTCAAAAGCTATTTGACTATTATTGGTACCCCTTGTGGAGAATTTCCAGCCTGCTAAACATGAGAGAGTGAGTGAGTAAGTGAGTGGGTTACAAGCCAGTTCCATCAGTTCTATTTCTCACCCAAACTAGTAATAAGCCACTACAGGCCATATGGCCACACTAATTTGAACACAGTTTAACACAGCGTAAATCTCTTTAATCTCTTTTCATCTTGCCTAACAACATTCCTTAACCATGGAAATCACTGCAATACATGGCCTCTCACAGCTTGCTTAAATAGACACTCCTTTTTTAACAAAAAAACAAACAAAAAAAAAGATCAGCATGCTTCGTACAGATGTACAGATCCAGTGACTTTCTGGGACTAGAATGATAATAGCATAGCTATTTGTCTACGGAAGAAAGCATCTTGCTCCACATTACATTACGGACCTCTATAATCTGGGGCTCTTCCGTCAGAAGCAGCACTCCTGCTGGAGGAAAAGGTTGAGGATGTGTCACTCTGTTTTGACTCTGTGGTACACTGGACCCTCGCCAAAGACCTTTCTCATAAATGAATTCCGCTGAAGGGCCTGATGACCTTTTGTACAGGAGCGATCTGCTAGACATCCAGCCAGGCAGCTGGTGCAAAACGCCATTCTGGCCAATGCCGAGCGTGTGTGATTACACACATACACGCTGCATTATGATGACTCCGTGGGCTGACATTTCATGGATGAAACCGATGCTAAGCTGCCAGGAGTCGCAAACTACACAGCGCAATGTCGAGATACATCCCTTGAAAGGTTATTAGATCTGTCTTGCATTTCATTTCAAGCATGAAGCCTTTTCTCATGGCTTTCTCACAAGAGAACAATGTTAACTGCAACAGTGATTTGTTGTTGTAACTGAAGTCTAACTGTTGGGCTTATTACCGGGAAATCACAAGTTCTGTTCTCAGTGAGAACATAAGTATATGCAGTCAAGAGAATCTGTGTTAACATAAGTGTTCTCTCTGTGTATACATGGGTAGGATGCCCTACCCTCTACCACCAACACTCAGCTAAATCCTAGTCAACACAGGCATGCTAATGCAACAGAACCGCCAGTTAGCAGTCTCCTCCATTTTCAATTATGGAATGGAATGCAATTATGCATTATGGAAATCCCTACCTAGAAGGTAGGATTGGCCACAACTCAATGGGTTTAGCATCAGTCAGCCAAATGAATATTACAACCAAAATGAACTTATACTTAAGTCCCAGATGATGATGTACAGACTCTATGATGTCATTTGAACAGTGCTAGTCAGTCTAACTTAATTTTAGACTTGGAAAAAAAAGGAAAGAAAAGGAAAATTTAAGCAAGCCTTATGGTAACAAAAAGTAATGCAAGGAATTTTTATTTATAGTGCCATTCGTCAATGTTTTCAACAGATTAGTTCTTTGAAACTAGTCTTAGCAAACTCTCAAGGACAATTCGCCTGATGCGGACAAAGGAAAGTGGTGTGCAGAGTTAATTGAGAGAGGCAGAATTATTCTAAAGGCTATTTAATTGATTTCACATTTTGCTATTTGCTTTGGGCCAATGGGAGATTTAGCAGTTCTAAAACGGGGCCTGGTGGATGAAACGCAATGATTATCACACTCTTAAACCATCAGAGATGCCTCATTTCCCTTATCTCCACACTTCCTCATTGGACGGGCATATGTGCACAGTTGGGCTTCAGCACAGCTGCTGCAGTGAAAACCCTGGCTTAACCTTAACGCTGTGATTAACTCTCAGCTAATAATCCATACTGTTCTACATACAAATCCATTAAATCAGACAGGAGGAGATGGAGGCTCTGTGGTGTGGAGTGGACAGTGTGAAGTGAGAAGCATTTTTCACAAGCTAGCTGGGGTGGTCTGGGCACGCACGAGCTGTCGTCCTCGGTTGGTTTGATGGACACGCGTGGCAGACTTGTTTACGGGTGCGATAGCAGGGCCGTCCTTGCAGCTGATGATTCTGCACCCAGACAGGCGGCTGGTGTCTGCAGTCCACAGCAGGAGAGACAGCTTAATCGAGCAGGCATGGACAGCATGCGGAAAATTGGAGAGTCATCTACATTGGGACAGCTAAGCTGTGCGTTTCACTGCCATGAACTGAAGCACCCTTGTTTGGACCTCATAAGCTTACATCAATAAGATTTTACACTAAACTTTATGGTGATGCCATAAAGAGTAAAGGCTTTTTACTAAAAGACTGTAAAACTGCAACATACCTAGCAAAATACATGTTGATGTCTGTTACAAGCTTCAAGTTAAATGTATGGAGTCATGGAACACGGGACGTGATGGTAAGCTGTACATTGGAGGGTACATGAGGTTTGCCTCATGGAAAGTCTTTTACAAACTTCAAATATTGGTGTTTAATCTTGAATGGCCAAAAAATGTGTTCCAGTGTAGCTTACTGCTAACATATTACTGGATGTCCCATAGGGGCAGTGGAAGAAATTAGAATGATTGGAAAAAATTAGCATTTTATTTCCATTTTGTGATCGAGATTTGACATTTATGGCCTTAATGTAAGGCATATTTATAATAGTACTAGTTTGCCATAAATCGAAAATACACTGTAATTATGTACGCATAATCATTCATTGTCAAATTATCTACCTTTTCAAACACAAAGTATTGTGGATGTTAATTTTATGGTCATTTATTATAATGTTATAATAATTTATATATAATTTTCTCAGTTACTATGCAATATACAGCTCTGTTCATTCTGGAAACACCAAAAATGTATTGACTTTTACAAATTATTCAGAACATATAAAGTTGTAGAGTGCTAGCATCATATTAGCAGCACTCTACGTATGTATCTACAACCCACCTGGCTTTGTGTTGCTACACACAATGATTCCAAACTTTTCAGTGGGGTGGTTACTGAAGAGGCTCTTGATGTATTTGTCAATTAAAGCAATATTAATTTAATTGAGGCAAAGCCGACAGCAAGTGCTTGGGGTCCACTGGTGAATTTAGAAATAATCGTTCATTCAAATGCACAGCTGGTCATATGAGATTTGGAAGAGCTTTTAAAGAGGAATGCTTCTGCAGCATCACTTGACATGCGAGAGCAGCGTCGGGCGAAAAGCAGAGATAAAGGAAGTGGTCACTGTTTTTTCTCTCCCGAGCAAATCAGAGACATCTCTTATCTATTAGTCTCAGAGTAAAATGACTCCACAACGAATCAAAGCCTAACACCTCACTACATTCTCTTACAGATAGAGGTGTGAAGAGCTTGTATAACTAACAACATGTCAATCCCTCCGAAACAGAGGAAGAGCGAGGTAGAGAGAGAGAGTCAGCAGAGTTAGACTCGTTTTCTGCTCCTCTGGTGCTGCGTTAGCATGGAGGCAGATGGAGGAGCAGACCAAGGGAGGCAGGCTCAGATGGAGGGTTTCAGCTTTGGTTGGATTACTTCTTGGAGGTGTGTGCGTGCTGCAGAGGGTGCGGTGAGCCAAGACTGGTGGGGGGGGGGGGTGGAAGGGGGTCATGTTGTGAGCTATGGGTGGGCAGAGCACAATAAGACTGGCGTAGAGAAAGGAGCTGACATGCCACTACTACTGCTATAGTGCAGAATGCAATGCACGGCATTACAGAGAAAGAGCATGTGACGTGCATAAAAATGGTCATTAAGGCGATAATTTGGCAAAAAATTGTATTTACCTAATTTTCCCCTTTCTCCAAATCTGCCAAGCCATGTTTGAAGTTTGCATTTTTCTGGCTTGCACTGGAAGCGAATGTAGGCTAGCTAACAATTAATAGCAGCTTAGCCTTTAGTGTCATGCAGAAATTATTCCTGTATTCCAGAATCATTGTTAGGTACTCTTGAATAGACCTGCTTAAGGAGTTTCTGACACTATACGACATATTATCTACAAAAATGGACAAAAGTATGAATAAAATTCAAGCAATGCCTGCTACTACCCCTACTTCCACTTTTAGAGATAACAGTATCTTATGCCGTGTCATTCAAGCCGGTCTATTTGAGATTACTTAACAGTCTGACATAATTTGAGGAAAGTGTGTGATGATTGAGGTGTGTGATCAGTAAAATGCTAATTGATCAAGTACAAGCTTCCATTACTTGTTAGCTACATCAAAACTAAAGAAGAGTATTGCCCTGAAATTTCAGCCACCAAACACTTTTTCTCAAAATGGTCAAAAATGACGCTTTTAGTTTTTGGACAGAAATAGAATAAATTTGCCTACAATGAAGTCTAAAAAATCAAAGACTTTAAATAATTAGAAAGGATAGAATTTTTTTTCTTTGCTCTCCTGCGCAGGTCAGTGTAGATGCATTGAAACAGTTTGAGCAGTTGGAGATCAACAGTGAAAATGTTGGCTCTTGGATCTATTTACCCTGTTTCTATGAAGAAGTTTAGACAAGCAATTTATGAGTGTTATTCATAGTAACAAGAGGAGATACAACACTTAAGAACTTCTCCACTACAGTATTGACAATGACATTGATACACAGAATGAAACAGTTCTATAGAAACAGAAAGCAGAGAGGAAAGCCCTCACTTAAACAGCAACACTGCAACATCTGTACCTTCAGCTTTTGAAGTGACAAAAAAGTCTTAAAACTAACTTTTAACTAAAATTCAAACTGGACAAGTAGCCATTTCTGTTGTCAGTGACACTACAGACTGCAAAAATGTCAGTATGTTTATTTCACTTGAGCTGTTTTTAAAGTTTGGTAAAGTTTGAGGTGAGAAAGTGAGTGCACCGCTCTCCATATTGACCAAACTTTATAGTCTTTATAATTACAAATGGAAAGAATAAAATGTGAAATAAACAAAATATTTCAGCTGTTTTAAGAAGGTAGCATGATGTAATTGTTAAGTGTGATCATTTTCCTAAAATAACATATTTAAATGTTGATATTGCAGTGTATGAGATGCATCTGCACTAGCTGTTATTTATTTGTGTTTGTTTGTTTGTTTGTTCATTCATTGGCAATGTCTGTGGTTCAAAACAAAAGTGCAATGTAATAAAATGAAACAAACAATTATTGGAGCATTTATTCAAACCAGTGTATTGGTATTATTGTCATTTTCTTTTATTCTTAATGTTGATATTATAGATGATAATAGCTGTTAATAGGTGTTAATATTTTTAATAAATTAATTAATTAAATTAAATTAATTAATTTAATTTAATTAAAAACTTTAATTAAACAAATTTTTGGGTTGTTCTACTATTACGCTCAAATGTACACACAGTCCTACCAGATATGAGTTTGATAAATGATAAATAATATCATACACAATTTTGATAAATAAGAGTCAATGCGATTCTAAGAACAGGACCAACTGATTTTCCGAAAACAAGTACATTTGTTTCCAACCGTGAAATGTACTCAGGCCTTGCAATTGGGGTGCTATTAGCCTCGATTCCCAGGCAGCTTTGTGGAATCACAGCTTTAGCGAAGCAGCAAGAGGGTATTTTACATCCTAGTCTGTCATTTTGTCATTGTGGGAAGAAAACTGATGGATGAAGGCTGAGCAGAATGCCTTATGGCAGAATCTTAAATGGATGGAATTAAATCTCGGGTGCTGTTGGACCAGTCCACACCTGCTTAACCTCACTCCCAGCCCTCAGCCCTATCTGTCACTCTACCTCACATGCCTAAGAGGGCATGAGGTCTTCAGAGGCATCCTACACATTAATGGTGCCAAAAAGGGTTCTTTGATTCCCTAAATATAATCAATTGGCCAGGCAGTGGATGCTTCTCTTGCCCAGCCTGTCTCACAAAAATAACAAATCCTGAAATGGCACAGTTTGAGGTGGTTGTTTTTCTTGAACCCTTTGGACTATAACCATAATCATGAAATCTTTTGAAAGCTAACACTCTGAGATTTGTGTTCCACAGTAAAAAAATTACTTTTGGGACTACTGAAGTAAAGCAGTAGGTGTTTTTTTTTAGGTTTTCTTTTAAGCTGTCTACAGTAAACTGTGAGTGCAGTATGAAACTAAAATGACAACAGAAACAACTCTAACCAGCTGCTGTGTAAAATGAAAAGGTCCCAGGACTAGAAATGAGCTTGATGCATTATTTTTATATATGTCTAAAATGTGCTTTAAAAAAAACACATTATTAAAATAAAAAAGATCTTTTACATTTCCTGCTTGTGTGCTTGTTATTGAATAAGTGAGTCAGCAATGAATGGTCTGAAAAGGTAAACTGACTGAGGAACACAGAAACACTAATGCAATAAAATTTATGTTTGTTTATTTTTTTAAAATCTATCATAAAATGGTGTCCAGAGAGTGTCCTGGTGGTGGGGTACAAAATGTCATATTTAAGTATCTAGCCTTTCGAGCATGTGCTGACTTATTTACACCCAGAAAATCAACAAAATATGTAGTGTGACCAGGGGTGTTTAAACCTTTGTATATGACTGTAGATCACTATACTATATGTATTCAAAGCAGTGTTGTTCTGAATTAGTTCTGGTTTGGTTTTGGTTCAGTTTGATGGTTAGAGCAGCAGTTCTCAGATTGATCTTCAAAGCTCTCTAGATGGTTCTCATTTTTGCTCCAAGGAAGGCTAAAACAAAATATGGATGGAAAAATATGACTACTGTCATCATATGTTAATCAGTATAATGTTGACTGTGATGTTATCTCTGATTTTCAGCTTATTTCAGGCTTTACAGTTTCACTTACAGCAGTGCACAGACATCATATTGGCCAGATTTATGTAAGGGCTGTATTGTGTTGAGCCTTTGGCAGCAAAGCCATTACTTTGACCTTTTACTTTTTTTTCATTGACTATGTTTGTTATATATGAAAAATAACAACAAACATAGTAAATGGGAAAAAACATAGTTATACAGTTCATATACATCATGACACACATATATTAAAATACACCCCTACACTTTTCAAAAAGATATAGCTCAGGTACAATTTCAGGCAAATGGTCATTGGACACTGAATGGTCAAAGTAATGGCTTTGTTGCCAAAGGCTCCACACAAAACAGCCCTTACATAAATCTGGCCGATAGCAAAAAGAAGACATAATGATTATGAATTCATATTATTACGCATGCATATTGTGCATGTAGATAAAATGATCTTTTTGAAAAGTGTAGGGATGTATTTTAATATGTGCATGTCATGATGGACACTCACCCGCCACTTTATTAGGTACACCTTGCTAGTAAAAGGTTGGACCCCCTTTTGCTTTCAGAACTGCCTTAATTCTTTGTGGCATACATATTAACAAGGTGTTGGAAACATTCCTCAGAGATTTTGGTTGGTTATTTGAGTTACTGTTGCCTTTCTATCATCTCGAATCAGTTTCTCCTCTGACCTTTCACATCAACAAGGCATTTTTCATCCACACAACTGCCGCTCACTGGATATTTTCTCTTTTCTGGACTGTTCTCTGTGAACCCTAGAGATGGTTGTGCGAGAAAATCCCAGTAGATCAGCAGTTTCTGAAATACTCAGACCAGCCTGTCTGGCACCAACAACGATGCCACGTTCAAAGTCACTTAAATCACCTTTCTTCCCCATTCTGATGCTCGGTCTGCACTTCAGCAAGTTGTCTTGACCACCTCTACATGCCTAAATGCATTGAGTTATGGCCATGTGATTGGCTGACTAGCTGTTTGTGTTAACAAGCAACTGAACTGTACCTAATAAAGTGGCCAGTGAGTGTATATGAAATATATAACTTTTTTTTCCACATTTACTATGTTTGTTGTTATTTTTCAGCATAAATTGCAGCTTTCTGTAATATCACCAACTTCCCATAGATAGAAAAATGATAATCACTTCACTTTTGCAGCTGTTTGACAGCAAAAACTCTGGATGACTGTTGCACCCTTTGAAATGTCAGTGCCAGAGAGAATTTACAAATGCACCACATGACTGTAATGCAGTTACTTTTCTAGCAACTGAGATGTGCTAAATTGATGAGAATGAACCTCGAGCCAGTCAAAACAATCCATGCTCAATTATCAGCGCACACCCGTTCATCTGCATAACAAGCGGCTTGATTCGTTAATGGGACAAAACGTGTGATTATTTGCCCGTCTCCTGTCTCTGTGCTCACCCAGAGGAAACAGCAGGTTTTAATGTTGTTCATTAAGCCCCTTTCATCACAGCAGCCTTACAGAGGTCCTTAACAGAGCTCCTTTAATTCTGCTGGTTTCAGCATGATTATGAGCTCATGAGCAGAATAGCTAAAGCTGAGTGACGGCCACACATTCGCAACGTCCTCACTTTGTCCTGCTGAAAATAGCGTGACTGTGAGCTGCAACAGATGTGATTATAATCAATGATCAGTCAATACATCAAATGATCCTCTGTAATGCATTTGCAGCATGTGCTCAAACAGACCTATCACATGCACACAGGCTGTGAGCTTCAACCAACTCCTTATTCATGAATGCACATTCTGATGAGTGGAAATTGAGTGCAAATATCATAAACAGCATAGAATGAGCAAGTGAGAGAGGCTGGGCAATGAAGAGAGAGAGAGAGAGAGAGAGAAAACAGGGACAGAGAACAGAAGTGAAAATAAACAGGGTTAGAGCTTTGCCCCCTGAAGAGCAGCATTTAAGTAATTAATGTTTGAAATCATTGGTGTTTCAGCTGGCAGCCCAAACACACCTCCTTAGTCTCTCTACAACACACACACACGCACACACACACACACACACACACACACACACACACACACACACACACACACATAGTACAGGACTTTCTTCAAAATATTTCTGTACCTGTTTTCTCACACAAAAGAAACTATGGGTTTTAAAAGCAAAAGTGAAAATGATGATATGAAAGTATCTATCTATCTATCTATCTATCTATCTATCTATCTATCTATCTATCTATCTATCTATCTATCTATCTGTTTGTCTGTCTGTCTGTCTGTCTGTCTATCTATCTATCTGTTTGTCTGTCTATCTATCTATTTGTCTATCTGTCGGTTTGTCTATCTATCTGTTTGTCTATCGATCTATCTATCTATCTATCTATCTATCTATCTATCTATCTATCTATCTATCTATCTAAAATAATCTATTCTTCTAACTATTCTTCTGTTAGATTTTTTTAAAATTATAATTTATTTGTTTATTATTCATCATTACGGTGTATAATGGGCAATTTCTTAAATTCTTTATTTATGTATTTGTTTTTTAGTTCAGTTTCACTCATAGGGTAACTACATGGCCTGAGATCATGCAGGGGACTATTTCTTTGCAGTTTTTTTTTTTTTTGTTATCAGTCTACCTAAAGCACTCTGCCAGAGCCTGATGTGTATGTTCTACACATTTAGTTGACCTCCTGTCAGCCTACGCTGCTTGTTTTAAGAGCCACTGAGGGGGTACTTCAAACTGTCATCCATAAAAGCCAGCTTTGCTGCTGCATCTCACTGTTACTTAACTTTAGCCTAATAGATCACTTTCACCTCTTTGGCTTAAGCACTTCACACTTAGGCTGAGACTACAGGCAGCTGGAGGCGAGCGGCTTTCACTAAAGGCCTGAAAGCTGATCCGTCTGACGTATCATCCAGAGATCTGCCAAGGTGGAACGTCCATCAGCGGTGGATCTGCCAATCTGTTTATCAGCTATCCAGCAGGCAGAGACGACCAAAATGATTGACTGCACTGATACACATTGGTACTTAGGCCCACTACAACACTACAATACAACAAGGGAAGAAAAGTCTACCCTTTAACAGTTTGGAATTGCCTTTCAAAATCTGGAATCACTGTTTTAAGTAATACACAACCAATAAATTAAAGTTTTAATTAAAAATGATATTTCCAAAATGTCAATCAAATTTTGAGGGAAAAAATATTGTAAACAAACACTAACACATTTTTGATCTCTACCTAATAGTAAATTATTGCATCAAATTATATCAAACTATTCCCCCCTCATTATGCAGGTCATACACATATCTCCACATAAACAGAACATATTGTGGTTGTTTTATTCAAAATGTGCTTCATTTATTCCATCACCGAACATTTCCAGAAAAATACTTAGCCTAGTCTTGGGCAGAATGGCAGTCAGTGGGAGCCGTCCACCGAATATCCTTTCTAGCCTAGAGCTAAAGCTTAGCTTTGTGCTTATTGTGCTCAGCAGCATGAGAATATCCACTTAGATGTCTTAGAGTTAATACGGCAATATTAAAACTTATCATGGCAGCTCATTTGTTCAAGTGGCCAGTCTTTTCCCACACACACACAAAGCCAAGCGGTCCAGTGAGATTTCCCAGCACTTGGCCTCCTGCTTCTTATTAAATCAAAGTGGCGGAGGTGAGCAGAGCGGGGAGGCTTTGGGTTACTGTCTCACTGTGTAATGCATGGAAGTGTCAGCAGTACACAGCAGAGAGAGAGAGCGAGTGAGAGAGTGGGAGAGAGGGAGGAGGGGTGAAACGTGAGGAAATGAACCACTGGAGACGTCCATCAGACATGGGCAAGGCACAGAGGGTTGGGCTCGGACCTGTGGAGTAAATGACTTCCTTGTGCTTTCTGCTCCATGGAATGTGCTTTTTAAAAATAATACAGAGGATCATATTGCTGGAGAAGAGAGGAGAGGAGAGGTGGGGAGAAGAACTGATAAGAGAGGAGAGGAGGGGAGAGGAGAGGAATTAATAGGAGAAGGGAAGAATTGATTGGAGAGGAGAGAAGGAGAGAGAAGTGGAGTGGAGGGGAGAAGAATTGATGAGAGGAGAGGAGAGAAAAGGACAGGACAGGAAAAGAACAGGACAAGAGATGACAGGGGACAACAGGAGAGGATAGGAGAAGAACGGAATCAATAGGAGAGGAAAGAATGAGAATAGAGGAAAGAAAAGGAATTGATTGGGGAGGAGAGGAGAGGAAAGGAGAGGAGAGGAGAAGCATGAAATCGAGAGGAGAGGAGCAGAGAGAAGAGTTCAAGAGAGGAGAGGAGGGGGAGGAAAAGAATCAGTAGCAGAGGAGAGGAGAGGAATTTATATGAGCGAAGAGAAGAGAAGAGAAGAGAAGAGAAGAGAAGAGAAGAGAAGAGGAAGGGAATCGAGATGAGAGGAGAGGAAAGGAATCAAGAAGAGAGAAATCGAGAGGAGGAGAAAGAAAAGGAAAGTAAAATAGAGGAGAGGAAGGAAATGGCATTTCTTCCAACACACAATGAAGATTTCTCTCACCCAGAGAGAGAGAGAGAGAGAGCGAGAGAGAGAGAGAGAGAGAGAGAGAGAGAGCGAGAGAGAGAGAGAGAGAGAGAGAGCGAGAGAGAGAGAGAGAGAGAGAGAGAGAGAGAGAGAGAGAGAGAGAGAGAGAAAGTGGAAAATGAGAGGGCATCCGGGTGGGGAGAATGAATCCGCTTGCCTTTGTCAGAATGATTACATGATTGTGTCTCTGTACATGTTCTCTGTTGTCATATTCAAACGTATTCATAAGCAGTCAGTACATTTTGACAAAACAACCATTATGCATGCTCTCGGAACTTAAAGCAAAATATGATTTTTTCCTTGCGTATTCTTGCGCTTTGATCATCAGCTTTCACTACTGTCGATTTTTTTCAGCGGATTCAATTCTGCCTTTAAATTATTCCCTTAAATTTGAATACACAGGGAGACATATCTCTTTGTTCCTGTCTCCACTCCATTAGACTCGAGGGAAAACAGAATAAGCACTGGCTGGGGCCTTGCTGTGGGAGCAACATCCGATCAATAAAAGTGAGAATGTACAATCACTGGACGCTGGAAGACAATGGCAGGCAGGGTGTTTGAAAGAGTGCTAGAGAAATCAGACAAATGTCTAAGACACAGAGGTCAGACTTGTGCCCTGGAGCTCAACCCCAGATAATGACCCTTCGCTTTAGAGCATTTCCTTTGATAGAGAGAGCACAGCGAGGCAGAAAAGATGTGTATAGTTTTAGATCTTAGAAATAAAAAGTAGCACACATCGTATATTATGGACAACAATGGCTGGCCACTTTATTAGAAACAGCTACTTTCCACTTCCATTCACTGGCTGCTTTATTAGAAACAGCTATTTTACACTTCCTCTTATTGTCTGCTTTACTAGAAACACTTGCCTTCCACTTCCTTCCCAGTGGCCACTTTATCAGAAACACCTAAATTCCACATTCTCTCACTGGCCACTTTATTAGAAACACCTACTTTCCACTTCCTCCCACTTGCAACTTTTTTGGAAACACCTGCCTTCCACTTCCTCCCGCTGGCAACTTTGTTAGAAATACCTAAGTTCCACATCCTCTCACTGGTCACTTTATTAGAAACACGTACCTTTCATTTCCTCTCACTGGCCACTTTATTAGAAACACCTACCTTCTTTCACTCACTGGCCACTTTATTAGAAACACTTAACACACTTTGTTAAAACACTTTAACAGTTCACTATTTAGTACAATTACAGATTGCATCTGTAGCACAATCCTGTAACCCATTACTCAGTTTCTGCCCACAAAACTGCTGTCAACCAGATTTTATTTGGGTGGTGGACCACTCTCAACATGAGAGTGTCCCTGCTAGGTTGAGTGGCTCACCACTCGCAAAAATCCAACTAAGAGTGGCCCTGTGGTCAAAAACAGACTAATGATAAATTGCTCGAAGACTAACAGACATTGATGAAGATGAAGTAGATAATAAAGTAGATAGTGGATGATAGAGTGCGTATTTGTAGTATGAACTGACTTTGCATATGCATTTATACAATTTAATATAACTGACTAAACGGTATCAAATGACAGACATTAGTGGAGAATAGGAACATTAGTTAACATCTGATCATTTACATGCATTTCCTTTGTTCTTGGTGTCATTCTATAGATAATAAAAGTACATTCTATACATTTTATAAATAATTCAAGCTTCTCAAACAGGCACAATAACTCTAAGCATTAAACGCACTTCTCCAGTGTAAACACCTGCAGTGATGACTCTAAATCACTGAGCTGGTTCACATGAGACGCTCTGGAGGCGTGTAAAGAAGAACACTGTAGCTCTTACAGCGGAATACAATAGGTTCAAAACTATTTGTTTGTATCACTTGTGTTCGGTCTTTAGAGCCTTTATACTGTCATACTGAGAACACGCAACTTCTCTGGTTTTAATCATGGTGATGCAGAGATGAAAAGCACCACAGCGGAAGTTTACAGAACCAAGGCACTGCTTTAAAATGCATAATCAATTATTCATAAAAGCCACAACAGCAGTAACTTATCTGCATTTAAATATTTATTCAGGGGCGTCAGGTTGAGTTTGTAAGATACACACGATTGCCTTCTAGCCTTTATTATTGTTTTTTGTTGCTTTTTTTTGTTATCTACACTCTCCACAGTGTAGTTAGATTTTTTTAGTCTCCTTGAAAAAAGAGATGCATACTGAGTCATACATCAGTAAAGCAGATTAAAAAAGGAGAGACAGGAAAGTTAGCTGATGTGTTGGAGATAATATAACCCATTTACTCAGCATGACAATGCATTCAAATCCATGATGCACCGGCAATTCTGCCTCTTTAAACTGTCTCGATTCAGGTTCTAAATAGCCTACACAGAACAGGCCTAGCTCCTCAAAACCAGTGGATCTGTATTGAGTGGTGACTCAGACAGCTGAGGGAGAATAAACAGTGCACTCCTGGCTGAACAGAGCCGTTTAATATCAACTTCACGTCTGGGTTGCATAAGCACTTCGGGTCCACATAAGTGTTTCGTGTCCACTTATGAACCTGACGTAGCTCTTCTGTTCTTTTTGGTGGAGTAAAGTACAGAGAGAATACCTTTAGCCCCTTTAAGCTCTATTGGTTGTACTTAGGCCTATAATTCAATTCATCACTCTCATAGCTTCAGAGCTTAAATGTAAAGAATACATAGGGCCTACACCTCAAGAGGCAATATATTCATTATTCATTAATAATAGTTCACAAATATCATAGCATTCCTGAAGTTACACTTAAAGTTTGGTTTCCTGGACATGGATTAGGCCCAGTCCTGGCCTAAAATGTTGTGTCTACAGTGAGTCACCATAGGAAATGCTTTTTAGAATCTGGGAAACTGGGACCTTGGAATCTAGGAAACAAATCCTTGGTGTTATTATTCCCACTATCTCATCTGGGACAATATTCAGGCCTAAATTATGCATATAATATCCACTCGCACATCTCAGAAATCTCATTGACCATTAAATATTAATTTGTATTAAAACATATCTGAAAGCCTAAAGTGTCATTTAAGTCTTTTGCAAGCATCTTGTACATACGGAACATCGTATTGTAGCTTCTTCTAATCTACAGTGCAGAGATTACCCTTCATTTATTTATTTGGCAAAATGTTGGTTTCAGCAACCAACTTCTAAGACTGAACTTAAGAGGTAGGCAAAAATATCCCTGCAGATTTCTTTGAAGAACTGAAAGCCATCATCCCAAAAAATGACGCAAGCTGCAAGAAAGGCAATGCATGGACATGAAGTACTGAAAAAAATCTGTATTGTATTTAGTTGTTGAGGTGTAATTTTCTGTGAACACATAGCATATGATCAATTATCAGAACTATATTTCCTTGTATTACAATTGAAAATCTGTTCATTCAAAACATATTTGTTAAAGAACGCAATAGGCAGTTGCTTCATTAGCTGTATGCTACAGATACAGCAAACACTGGACTATTCCTTCAATCTTGCTCTATTTCAATTTGTCTGAACATTTATATGGGGCTATATCTAAAACAAATAGTTAAAAATAAAAGTTTCTAAATGGTGCTTGGCTTGGACTTACAGTTGATATAGAGCCATTACATTATGCAGAAGTTCTTCACTTTTGTACATCTCATTTACAAGAACAATTCCTGAAATAACCACTCATTAAAAGTTTCATAGGGAGAGAAAATGGGGTTCCTCTCCAAAAAATGACATCCGATGTCTTTATTTTTAACAGTGTAGCTCTTGACATCCAAAAAGAAAGCCTCTTGTCAAGCTGAAACCATGCAGGCAAGCAGCAGCTGGCCAAAGACACAGGCAAAGAGTGGCTCCAGCCAAGCTTGCTGGCCATGTAATTATTAATATTGTGAAGGAGCTGCTAGAGCTGTAAGGTTCCGCTTCTCACTAAGACCTCCCTGGGGAAGAGAAGGCGCAGTCACTATGGGAGCAGCATCTGCATAGCTAAGAGTAGAAGGGAGCACCATGAGCTGATGCAGAACAGACTTTGCTCTCTTTCTCTTTAACTCATTCTATCTCATTATGATCCTCCTAATGTTTTTCTCCTCTTGCTGTGACTCTGGTGGCTGATTCTGTTTCTTCTTTGATGAGCAGACCCACTGGCATCACCCACATCGATCACAGAGGCATTGGTGACAAAATAAAAGAAGTCATTGGGCCAGGGCTGGGGAGGGAGATGGAGCTAAAATCCAATCGCCAAGATGCTGTCTGCCATTATTGAGCCACGAGAGTGGAAAACACTTCATTTAAGACAATTTCAATCAAAGCGTATTCATTAAGCTGGCTGCTCACCTGGGAGGAGCTAAACTACTAACAAGTTTAAAAGTTTACTACTTAAATTTGAAACACTTTTATTACAAATACATGCACAAAATAGTTCTAATAAGATGCTAGTAACATGACAGCATTAATACGATTATAGTAGGGCTGTAGTCAAGACCAGTCCAAGATCGAGTCTTTAACTGCTTTTAAAACAAATTAGTCTTAGTCTTTTTTTAAATTGTCAGAAGTCTTTCAAAAGTGAGCTAAACACATTTGAGATAAAAGACTTATTCTAACTTTCATCATTTAAGTTATATAATTACATGGTTATTTACATAGTCAATACGTATTATTACGTCAGTACACAAACACACACACATGCACTCACACACACACACACAAATCCACAATACATCTTACAATAGAAAACAGCACAAATAGAAATAGAATACAATATAAATAGAATAGGACAATGGAAAACACAACCCAAGTTTAAACTTGAGCACTAAAACCTGCCATGTTTATGGCTTGTTACACAACCAAATATATATGAAGCTGTTAAAAATTTTAGATGTGTCCCAAATGATGATAAAAGCTGCAGATGACGCCATAATCACTACGAAACATTGAGAAAGTTATAAAAAAAAAAACAACAGAATGCTGTAGAAAGGGAACATGAAACAGATGATCTGCCAAAAACATATTACGTTAAAATCTTTGATAACTTTGTTGTTCCTCAAAATATACTGAATCCTAATGTTATAGCCCAGACCACTAGAGCCAAGTCCAAGTTAAGACTGAGACTGGGACACATTGAGTCCAAGTCAAGACCAAGACTTTTAGTAGTTGAATCAGAGTCAAGAGAGAAACCAGGATTGGCCCAGACCAAGACTAGATTATGACTTTTTTTTTTAATTGTACATTTATTATCATGACTTATACAATACAACATTTTATAATATATTTAGTAAAATATACAATTAAATAATATATAGCCTAAAACATTATTAATGGTTATTATATTGGTCAAACTTTTACAAAACACTAACTGGAAGCAGTGGTGAGGTTGATCATGGTTCCTTTTTTCTCTAAAACTTTTTCCTCTAAAAATTTAGCAATCAACACCTAAAATCAAATGAATATGAATTCCAACTATTTTTAATTTTTTTATGAAAACATAGTAATAATACATTTTGGTAATTATGACTGTTGTAGGGAGCAGTTAGTCACATTACATGGACAAATTAAATAATGAAATAGCAGAAAAAAACAACAGAAAACAGCCAAAGATTACTTACAATTAATTATGTTATATGAATAGATTTCTGCTGCTGTCACGGTTGGCTCCTCCCACTACTCCATGTGCACCTTTGTTTTGGTTTTCCATGTGCGTTTTTGTTTTGGTTTTAGTCCTGCCCCCTGTTTGGTTACTCCGCCCCTGGTTGTTTTCACCTGACCCTCCTTATCCCTGTGTATTTAAGCCCTGTGTTTGCCTCTTGCATTTGCTTTGATATCTTTGTTTGATATCTCGGTCCCTGTTTGTTGTTTGATTCCTTGCTCGCTGTGTTTATTCTGGTTTATGTCATGTCTGCCCCCCGATCTGTCCGTGTTGGCTCTGTGACCCTGTACTGTCTTGACCATGACCCTGGATTTGCCCCTAATAAATCTCGCTTATCTCAGGTCCACGTTACAGCTGCACAATTTATGGTGAAACATTTAAAATCTGTGAAGGATCTGAACAAGAATCTGGTGAAGAAAAAGTTGTGTGTGATTTAAGCTATCAGAATACATAATCCTACCTACTGGCATCGGATGGTCCATCTTACCCCAAGATCAAAACAAGACTGAGTGTCAATGAGGTCGGAACCAAGACAAGACTGAGTACCAAAAAAGGTAGAGACTACTAAGTTTATGGTCTTGAGACCATACTTGAGTACTACAACACTATTGAATCCATCCATCCATCCATCCATTTTCTAAGCCGTTTCTCCCTCAGGGTCGCGGGGGGGGGGCCTATCCCAGCGGCGGGCATCGGGCAGAAGGCAGGATACACCCTGGACAGGTCGCCAGTCCATCACAGACTATTGAATCCAAACATTTAAAATCTAAATTAGCCTTGCATACAAACATGTCTCCTTCTTTTTCTCTACTTCTCTCTCTCTCTTCTCTTTAAGATGAGTCATGAGGAGCAGGGACACATGAGCACCATCTCCTGTGGGTTCTAATTGCAATCAATTAAGGAGCTTGAAAGGTGTGAAATACGAGCCGTGAGATGGGACGTCCGCTGAGGAGAGCAGAGCTGGACGAAGGTGAGGAGGTGGCACAGCATTGATTAAAATCAATATCCAGCTGCTTAAGCGGCTGCGTATAAACAGGCCTGACCTTGGTCCCATAATTTCAACTCACAAAACAGAAAATGGGGGAGCGTCTGGGCTATACGGGAACAGATAAACGGTGCATCCAGGAGGGAGGATGAAGAGAGAGAATGTATCTATTTTACACCCAAACAATGCTCCAGTGTGTATTTTATTATTTAAATTCTGCTCCTATTGTTATTCGCCTCCAGTCCCCTGGCTAGCTGTCGCGCACTAGTCTTCTCCTGACAGCTTGGCAATCAGAGTGTAAAAATTGGTACCATTTTCTTGCCTATTCCCAGTGTGACCGTAGCTGGCATAAACATAGGTCATAGAATAATAAACAGGCTGTCACTCCAAATGGGCTGCGATGTCTGGCTAACTGAGGCACTTCTTTCCTTTATCTGCCGAAGAAAAAGGAAAAAAAAACAAGATTCTCTGCGAAGAGCATAACTTGCATGTTTTATTTTATCATTATGTGGAGATGAGTTCACCACACAGCAGTGCTAGGTTATCACTGCACCACTGCATCTTATACACCATAATAAAAGTGCCAAAAGGGGTTCTTTGAAGCAATGACATAGAAAAACAATGGCTCTCTAGAGCACTCTCTAAAGTGGTTTTCAATTTGGTCCTCAGGGGTCCAGACAATCTACATTTTTGCTCTGACCAACGTTATGATGCATATGCTTAGAGCAAAAATGTGGATGTTCTGGAGGCTTTGATGGCTAATTTGAGAACCAATGCCCTAAAGAACCTTTCAATGGATACACTTTCTCCAAATAATGTAATTATTTTACAATAACAGTTTTTCCTAGAATGGGGCTCCTGAGCAGTGCAACCATATCATCAGGAGACCAAAAGTTTGATCATCAGTCATGCCACACCCGGCCGGGGTCAGGCGTCCACGACAGCATAACTTTCTCTGGGTGGGTAGGATGGACCTCCCTCTCCATGTATCACTTATAATCGGCATACACCACACGAGTTTTAAAATCTTAATAGATTTCTAAAATGGAGAGCATCACAAACTTCATGTGAGTTTGTCACAGAATTTCTTGTGTTTTTGTCATGAGGGGG
This sequence comes from Pygocentrus nattereri, assembly GCF_015220715.1. Classification (NCBI taxonomy): domain Eukaryota; kingdom Metazoa; phylum Chordata; class Actinopteri; order Characiformes; family Serrasalmidae; genus Pygocentrus; species Pygocentrus nattereri. The sequence continues at coordinate 25,773,319 of NC_051228.1, read as the reverse complement.
CCTGACCCCACCAGATGTCGCTGTGGAGCATGCACGACATGATCAATAATTCTGTATAACAACTAATACATTTTTTTTCTTCTTAACTAACACTGTTGTGTGTTTATTATATATGATGGTAGGGCTGTCTGATACATTTCAAATATCTTCCTGTACCTGCTGTGCAAATGCCAGTAGGCTACCTATTTCTCCTAGCAGTGTTTGTTTGGTGAGCGTGGGGCTGGCCCATGCTAGGTGCAACCAATAAAAAATATTACATTCACAAAAGTCCAGACATTTAGTAAACATGGTTTATGGTGTGGGCATTGCTACGCAGCTAGCGACTGTTCCTGATCATTTGCGGTATCGTTCTCAATAGCAAGGCAATAAAATTAGTCAGGTTAAAAATGCGCTAAAAGTTAAATTTGGTACCCTGTCATTAAAGCAGAAATGAAAGATTCGATGTTTGGGACACACCAGCCAGAGGATTTCAACATATTTTAGGCTGAAAAGGATAAAAACTGCTCCTTCAATCCAGAGAGGTTGAAAAGAAAAACATGGCTAACTGTCAGTGCAGCTAAAAATACTCTTCTGTTTTCCTCACTCTGCCCGGTGACTGCTGGCCGCTGCTTTCCTCACCTCACCTGGCCTTTTATGTACTTGCTCTGCTATCACTTGAATTCATTTATGGATTGGTGGAGAGATAAGTTTTTGACAAGTTTGCCCAGATGAAAGATCATCACTGGTGTGTCACTTTGCATTATTACAAGGGGTGTTATTCCTAATGCCCGGAAAGTGGTGTGTTTCCATGCTCTGGTATGTTGCTGTTTTGATGTCTGTTTGCAGACCACAATGATTGTATGCTGATAAATAACTTTGTAATGCGATGCTGTATAATAAGGCTTTGTGAGATCTAATGTTGTTATCACATCACTCATATTCCTGTCCCCACTTCCACTAAGCCCAGCACCGTTATCTTAATTTGTAAATTTCACTGATGTAGTGCATTTGTGTTTGGATTAGATTTGTGTGTAGTTTCATTGGCGAGTCAGCTGGTGCCCCTACAGTTTATTGTGCCCCACCAGGCTTTCCGTGGCACTGAAGCTAAGTAAAAATATGTCCAGGACGAACCATTTAGAAACCTTTATCACATGCTAGCTGTATGTCAAACTTGACAGTATGCAAAAATGTACAGAATTACATGATATCTAGAAATAGAAACAGAGCCTACATCCTGTCATTTGTAAAATGTAAAATTTTATAAACATGCTTTTTGTTCTCTAAAAATCAAAAAATTTCATTTATAGCAATTTATTATATTTTATTATAATTATAGCAATTTTACAGAGCGACTGCTACAAACTGCAGCATTTAGACCCACCTCTGTGAATATTTTGCGATATGTAACAGTTTGCAAAGCAGACTCAAACCACAGCAATTAAAGAGGGAGGTCTTTTAAATGGAGGTTAATGACACGGGTCTCGAGGCTCGGCCCACACAAAGGAGAATTAGGCCACCATTGTGCTAATTTTTGTCAGAGTTGTGAATAGAGAGCTCCCCCTTTCAACTAAAAGGATCAAATCCTCTTTGTGCATTTCATTTGCAGGATTGGTACACAGTCGGGGGTCCCTTTAACTTCATTAAGCTCTTCACACCTGTGTATTCAGCAGTGATGCCAGCTACCCGTGGGCTAGCCTCATCAGCTTCTTCAAAACTAAAATGTACAAAACTAAAAATATCGTGCCTAATTTTCCGACAAGGGATGTGACAGCACCCACAGCAGCAGCTCTACTGAAATCATTTGGCTGAAAATATAAAAGTAGATATATTTTCTTAGAATTGGAAGCATTTCTTAGTATGTATGTATATCAAGTGATGTAAATGTGCAGGGACTACTTAAAGTTCAGTCCAGCCAAGCTAAGTCAGTTATCTGAGACTGACATAGTTCTGATTGACATTTGATAAAATGCCATGAATCTAAAACCAGAGACAATTTTTGCTGTGCTTTCCGTGGATATGAACCTGGGATGATGTTATCATGGCCTTCTCTGGACCAGAGGATAGCATGAAATGTGAGGTCAGAGTCAGAGTATTGTACTACAAGAGCTCTGAAATACAAGACACCCTTGAAATACAATTATTTGCCTGCTGTCTGTCCAGATGGTGCGGAATACTCTTTGAACAGTCGACACAGGATGAATATGAAAATGCTAATAATCTTTGGTAATGAAGTGCTTCTTTACACTTTACATGGGTGATTTATTTAGTGTTCTATATATGTTATTTATGTGTGCGTCAATGTAAGTTAGAAGTAAAACTGTGGTAAAGAAAAGCTATTAATACAGATTCCTTCAGATTCGGTGTGTTTTATGTCTATTAACAGGTGCTTCATATGTATTTATTAAGAGCCATAAGGAGGGAGTTCATTTGCAGCATTTTAATAGTGCTATAATAATACATCTGGTTCTCTTTATCACTCTCACCTCTCTCTCACCTCTCTCTTTGCTCTTTCTTTGTCACTTTCTTCCTCTTCCTCTCTTTCTATCATTCTTCTCTCTCTCACAATCCCCATTTCTCTCTCTCTCTCTCTCTCTCTCTCTCGAGATCATCAACAGATGAACAGAATCTTCAGAGCCCTGGGTCTTAGATTTTCCTCTATGGGAAAAATTAGTGATGTTTTCAAAAACAAATCATCTCTATCACACTCAGTGCTTAATCACCTAACTAGTCCTATATGTTTTATCCACAAATGTGATCAATTATGAGGTCATTATTTAGTCAAAATATGAACACACTATCCTTTAAAAGTGTGAAGGCACAGTTCAGAGGTTTGGAATGCATGTCTTTTATATAAAAAACATAAATTTGGTTAGAGACAAATGCATAAAATGATTCTAATGTACTGGTCCTGTTCCACCTCCCGAATAGTTAAAAATAATTAAAAGGAAAGTGTAAAATAAAGAACTTAAAAACTTTTATTTTTACACAACTTAGTGATGCATACAGCAGGTATACAGCAATATCTGCATTTTCACTATGACCTAAGAGGACACAGTGGCATTGGGGTACATAGTGTTTTGGATTTGGAACATCCAGTGCCATCCGTTTTTCCCAACAGACAGAAACGTCTTAGACCCATCATTCTTATTTGGGCATGCTGCCGGCTACAAAATAACACACGACCTCAGAGGTCAGTAGTGGAGCAGCATGTCTCCCATTCCTCCTCTACACATGTCGACATGACACTCAGGCATCTAGAGATGCCTCAAGTGCACCCTACTGCCATTCAGGACAATTCGTCATGCCAGAGCAGGAGGCTAATGCAGCCAGGACAGGAGCTGCGGGATGGATTAGACCGTCCATCACTGCTCAGGAGCCCAGATCACCATGGTATGGAGTACATGATAGCCAGCTGTCAGCCAGCTGAGACTGATACAGTTACAGACACAAAGCATGCAGACACAGGGCCTGATTTGTAAATGTGTCAAATATATATATATATATATATATATATATATATATATATAAACTTAGCACAAAAACTAAGGAAATTTGTGTTTGGTACATTTTTTTGTTGTAACAATACTTCTTCGTAATAAATCTTATACCGTTGGAAAGCCTGTTAATTTCCCTTTTAAATGGTGCCACATTTGTAAGGAACATGCATTTGTGGGATGAGCAGTAGAGCTGAGTATGTGGGTTGCACCCATGAAAAATTTGCCAAATCTTCTCTGCCATTGCCAAACAGCTTATTTTGCTGTTGCTATTGTTTTGAGCTTCTGGTACCTCCAGGTGCTGCCAATCAGATGCATGATGGGCACCTGATTGGCAGCACCTGTGAGCATAGGCCCTGCTACAGTGGTCAGTAGGTGTCTGCTCTAAGAATCGGCATGCCACATTTGATCTGGATAGGGCCCGTGCGATAAGGCAACTTCAAGCTGGTGTTCCACAAAACCAAGTTGCGGCATTCTTTGGAGTGAGGCCTAGTACCATCTCCAAATTGAAGGCCAAGTTCCATATAATAGGGGATGTCAGAGACAGGCTGCGAAGTGGGTGTCCCAAGAAGATGAAACCCCAAGAAGATAGTTTCCTCACCCTGTCAGGACTTAGGTACCATAGGCTGTCTTCTACAGATTTGCAGTCAAGGTCTGCAGGATGACATGACCGACGGCTCTCTGCCCAGACTGCACACAGCCAATCTCCGGTCTCATCTGGCTGCCAGGAGGCCTGCCATGACTGCCCTTCACTGTCAGGCCCGTTTGCTCTGGTGTCGGCAACATGTGCACTGGAACCTGAATATGTGGAGGAGCGTTATGTTCAGTGATGAGTTCAGGTTCTACCTACAGCAGTTGGATCATAGGGTCAAAGTGTGGAGAAGACGCGGAGAATGCTATGCTGATTGCTGCACCGATAGAGTAACATCTTTTGGTAGAGGCAGTGTGATGGTGTGGGGCAGCATCTCCCTCACTGGAAAAATGAGGCTTGTCATCATTGGAGGCAATCTCAACGCAGAGAGATATCGAGATGAAATTCTGTAACCAGTGTCAATCCCATATCTCCACAGTCTGGGACCGAACTCTATCCTTCAAGATGACAATGCTCGTCCCCACAGAGCGGGGTTTATCAGAGACTACCTCCAGAATTTGGGAGTGGAGAGGATGGAATGGCCTGCCAGCAGTCCTGACCTCAACCCCTTTGAACACTTGTGGGATCAGCTTGGGCGTGTTGTTCATGCCAGAGTGAACAACACAACCACGTTGGCTGACTTGCGACAAATGCTGATTGAAGAATGGGATGCCATCCCACAGCAGTGTGTGACCAGGCTGGTGACCAGCATGAGGAGGAGGTGCCAGGCTGTTGTTGCTGTGTATGGTTCTTCCACACGCTACTGACGCTCCTGTTTGTTAAATGAATAAATTGTTAAATTGCCAATATGTCTTGTTTCTTCAAACTTCAATCATCCAGTCCACCAAACACAAGTCAATGGCAGAATAAGCTGTTTGGCATTAGCAGAGAGGATTTGGCAAATTTTTCATGGGTGCGACCCATTTACTCAGCTCTACTGCTCATCCCACAAATACATGTTCCTTACAAATGTGGCACCATTTAAAAGGGAAATTAACAGGCTTTCCAACGGTATAAGATTTATTACCAAGAAGTATTGTTACAACAAAAAAATAATGTACCAAACACAAATTTCCTTACTTTTTGTGCTAAGTTTATATACCAACACACACACACACACACATTTGAGACATTTACATGTATCTATGTATGTATACACCTAAGATGCCTACACTGAGGTACAAGAAGCAGATACAAATGCAGAGCTTGTTTTATTACATGTCAGTTTTTATTCCATCTCTCTATGTTTAATGCTCAGTCATGTCAGTTATTGAGAGTGAAACCAAGCACATATTACAATTCAATACCCATTACTTCTTGTTCTTGGCTCAGTGAATCAAGCAGAGAAATTCAGTCAAAAATGTGTAATCTAAACTTTCAATCCGTAAAAGATTTGTGTTTGTAGGTAAAACAGGAGATATTGTGTTACGATTTGACTGATGGAAGCTATAGACTTTTGTCAAAAGCAGAGCCATCTTTCACATTTATGCTACATTTTATTCTTAACAATTTAGAACATATGTAAATTGAATGTAAACGTAAGTCGTCACTCACTATGTAATTACATATATATAACTACATTATTACATTTAAATATTAACACACAGGGCTTGTCAATGTTGGCCTGTGATGATGTTTGATTTGCCCCAATCGAAACCCTATACTTTTATTGCATTTATAACTTACTACATATTTATTGCATATTTATAACATATTACGTATTCTACTTTCAAAGTAGTTCAGTAAGATAGTATAGTGTTAAGTATTTTTTTTCTAAAACATCTTAAGACATCTACCTACCCTTCTTTATTTATATGCACTTTGGCCCCCCAGGACAAAACGTATGGTCACACTGCTATTGTTTAATTAAATTATGACTGTCACCTTCTAAAGATTAACTGCACAACTGGAAATTCAATCAGAGTTTAAAGTACGAATGAAGATGAATGGTGTTCTGTCTCTCATGAAAATTCTGAATGGACATGTGTCCAGCACTTTTGTCTGCATGTAATCTGCTGTGGTCACAGAATGAACACGCCTCGCTGTCCTTCACACGAGCCCTTCTTCAGCTCTGTTTCTAGTCAAATGTCAGGAAACATAATCCTCTCCTTAAGCACTTTCATCGCCCGCCGCGGTAACAGACATAGCAACACGACCAAACCAACGCCAGCGTGACATCACATGCCACTGACTTGCTGACAGCCATATAACAGCAATCTTCCTCTCACCACCTTCCTCAAGAGTCACGGCGGTCTGGCGACTCCAGGGGGGCTCTAGCAGCTCAGTTTGCTGCTCAGACTGTGTGTGTCCGAATAGGCTGTTCCAAGCACAGCGTATCAGTCAAAGATATAAAAAGCTCATCTGAGGTTTCCTTTAGCTAGCTTCTGTGTGACTAGCGAGTGGACATTAGCTTCTAAAGCTTGCCTGCTCAAAACCGAGGCATGGAGAACACATTTTCTCAGCTGGCTGAGAGCAGGTAGGGTGATTACATGCTCCTCAGTGCCTTTTACAGCTCACAGGCATGAAATGCTGATTTGCAGCATTAGAGCAGCCATATAACGCTAGTTATGCTAAGTCTTGCTGTTTGAATGAAGCCTTATTAAGAAATCAAGGGATAAACCCTCCTCATCAGCTCATAATCAAAAAGCTTTTGAGGCCGTTAGTGAGGCCCTGATTTCTGGAAAGTTCATATGAAAGGATCTAATTTGGCCAGCATCAAAGATCAAAGAAGGTAAGTTGAATTATAGAGACGTCTACATATATGTTTCTCTGTTTTCACTTAGTAGCCGTTGTTCGACATTTAAATGAAAGTCATCCCCTGCGTTCTGTATCAATACGTCACCTGGGCTCAAATAACAGTGAAGCAGGTGAAAAGTGCTTAGCACGGAGGGGAAGCTAGGCGAGAGAAACGCTGAGGCGGCCAGCTTTCCGGAACACTCAGCTCTCCAGCACTCACCTCGCCTTTGTCACCAGCTGCAGTTTTCTGCCTGATCGCTCTTGCAAATATTTCAAGCCTGTAGTTCCTTTTTTCTTTCTAAACGGCAAGGCCACAAGCACAGAAGCAAAAAAAGAAAAAAGAAAAAACAGACAGACGGAGATCTCACCTGACCCGAAACAGACGGAGCGGCTGGACGACACTTGTGCTTCCTTTTTTGTCTCTACAAAGCTGAGTTGAGTTACACCAAGCAGGAACATCTTGATACATGAGAAACTACAATATGTTCATGTGTCTGGAATGCAGAGATGCACTGAACGTTCTAGATCATTTCCACATGAATAAAATGCATTGTGTCAACATTATTCTGTTTCTCAGTTCACTTACTTTCAGCAGTCATGCAGTTTATTCGTGTGGAAATGACATTTGAATCAGGTACATTCAAAGTGGAATTCCAATGTTTTTAATGAAGACCTGTCAGTCAGCAAAATAAACAGGTAAACAAACAATGACAATCCTTCACAGAGTGGTGACACAGGCGACTGGCTAATAAACACTCAATTCTATTCAATTTCCATGTTCCCCTGTGTTCATCAGCACTGTCTATAGGATCAGCTGGCAAAGACTCCACATAGGTCAGGCCACATGGGCCCATAAAACCCTCTGGCATCTTGGATAATGTATGCATCTCTATTCAAGGCCATGGCAGCGATAATGGGAGTCCACTGCCCTCAATTGTCTTTTCCCCTGCCTGACATATGCAAGGGTCATCCCGGGCAGCTCCATAAATTCTCCATTCACTTAAACAGGGAGCTCTCTCGGAGAAAGGAGGAAGAAGCGGCAAGCAGCAAGGGCGGATCTTATTAAGACTCTTGTAAGTGACCAGCTGGCTAGTAGTCTATCTGCCACAGGGGCTACAAAGGGTCATCCGGAACCACATAATTGATAGCCCAGCCCGAGTTGGCACGGCCAGCCTAGCCAAGTTTATATGAGTTCCCGATTTACTAGGGTCGTTTGCACACCGGTGCAATGTCACCCAGGTCAGGACAGCTATGGAGAGCAGCAGTGGGAATCAATTAATGGTTGGTTCCAAGCCCATGATCCATGGAGCTTCCTCAACAGCAGTGGGTAAGGCGGCGCACAACATCTGTGCAGTGAGCAGCTCAAGGACAGCTGACCTCTGGCATCTGGGTCAATTTATTTTTCACTCAAGACCATTTGAGAGCCCGCCTGACTCCAGCTGTAAGAACTTGAGAGAAGCGGGCTTATTTTCGGTTAGCTGATTGCTAAGCGGGATTGCTTTTGATGCCAGGTGATGGAAGCTGATTGAAGGTTTATTTGATCTTGTGCACAATGCGAGTCTCTGATGTCTCACATCAAATAATAGTTGCTTTGATGATTGCTGCAAACAAGAGAGACCTTTTGTACATGGCAATTTATTTTGACATTTCGGTCAGACCCTGAAAATCATGTCATGGAGACACAGACGTCCATGAACGTGCAATATGATTCGGACTGTATTAGAGAGCAATGCAGCCTATGTGCAGTTCATTTGCTGTCCGTGTACGTATTAAATGTTTTATGGCATGTGTTTGCACATAAGCCTGTCATCTATCTCAGTGGAGGTATAATTCTAAACCTATTTGTGTTGTAAAGCTTTACTCTAAATGCCACTGCTTATAATGTCAAATACTACAATAAGCTATAGCTAAGCAGACTTCTACAAGTAGGCCTTCCATTTATCACTGAGAGCTATTAGTCACTGCATTATGTATCCTGATTAAGGTACCTTGTCCGCTAGACGTTTATGATGCATTTATTTTGCTTGTGCTTCCTTTAACAATGTGCATTTTAATGGCTTTAAGAAAGTAATGAGCTGTTCCTGTGTCAATCAGCCGCCCCTTTAGTGTCGCACTATTTAACGGTTTTGTTTTCTCTCCATTTCTCTTGGTCATTAACTTTCTGTCCTTCTCGCCGCAAACTAAATAATCTTTCTCCTCTTCTACCTCCACTCAGTGGCTCCAGCTTAAAATTTAATTGCTCTCCATGAAATAGGGGTGAAATGGGGATGTCAAAGACTTAATTGGATAGAGAGAGAAAACTCAAAAATAGCCAAAAAACTACTTACTCACATTTTAGCCACTGTAACTCATTAGACTCGTATTTAAAATGCTAATTAGACAGCAAGTGCAAGTTTATATTATGGTGGCTGCCACTTGGCCTCCCTTGACTCTTCTTCTGCATGACACCACAATATATAACCTCTTACTCATGAGCATGTTGGAATGAAAGATGGTCTTATTAAGTTTTTAACTTTATCTCTAGCACAGGACTCTCACAGCAATAGGTAGCACTATAAGTCCAGGATTTTTAAATCCTAGTCGGCTGTATCAGTATTATACCACCAATTACCACAGACAGTGATTTCAGTGTTTCCTTGGATTAAGACCTTTAACTGACTCTCAATAAAAGCCAATAGGCAGCTGCAAAATTTTATAAACCTTTGAAATATGGGGACATATGAAGTGAATTCAAAGCAACAAATTTTGTTCAATGAGATTTACTTACATACATTCTTACTTATGTAGTTTTTTTTATTTATTTGTTTTTGGTGATGCTGTGACCCTGCAATTACCTTTGAGATTTATCCGTACTGTTTATACGGTCTGTCTGTCTCTCTACTACTACTGTAACTACAACTACTACAACAACAACTTCATTTTAGATGGCACGATACCATTGTTTCTTTTCAAGTACTAAAACTTCAAGTATTCTACCCAACATTTTTCCCTTAAACACTACTTTAAAATGAGCTATTTTTAATTTAAAAGGTAATTTTGCTTGTGATCAAACTACTCAATCACTCTACTACCCCATGTGAATAACTACACAGCTAACAACATCACATCACATAGTGTGAGCGAGCGCTGTTTCAGGACAGATCCCTTTAATTCTTTGTTATCCCATCCAGCACTTTTTCTGATATCAGCCCTGTAGTGATACAAATCTGTACTGATATGCCATCTCTAACAATAATAATAAACTTCTAATCAAACATTTTTTTTCTGGCTGAAAGGCAATAAACAGTGCAGCAGTAAATACATCTTTGCTCTAATGTACTCCAACATCATATCAGTGTTTACAAGGACAGAACAAATAACAGGCTGTCAGCAGTGTCCTTCACGAGCAGAGATGCAAAGTGCTCTGAGCACAGGAGTGAAGCTCTTTTGCAGTCAGCACACAGTTAAGCACAAGAGACAGCAGAATACTCTATCTGCCCAAAGCACCATCCTCCAGGTGCCCTGAGTGGATGCATGATGTCATCCTGATATGCTGGCCAGTGGATCGGATTGTGCTGAACTTCCTCTGGCTTCGAAAGGGGCAGATATTTCAGTGTGAATGTGTGACTGGACTGACCTTCCTCTGCAGTTGCTGTGCATTAAAAAATGTGCTTGGGCTGCACTGATAATAAAGACTAGAATGATGCAGCACTCATGGTGTGAATATAAAGCATTAAGTGGCTGGGCTGCATCCTATTAGTAAATATTTACACTGAAATTTACTGACAGGGCATGAATGAGGAAGGGAATCACTAAGTGATGATAACCACCCATTTTTCACAATTTCTGCACAGGTAATAATATTGTTACAATGAAACCAAAGTCTTTCAGAGTTGTTTGATATAAAATGTTACATTCTAGAGAACCAAAGAGTCAGAAGTGTTTGCAGTGGAGGTGATAAGAACCAGACTTCTGAAGAGTTTTATGCTTCTAAAAGCTCCCTGATAAAAAAAATTACATGGAATGGTTATGAATGCACCACCTGATGTCTGAGACATTGTTTTATGATTGTTTTGCCATTTTATGATTTTAAGTCCTTTTTTTAGATTTACCACTGTTTTTCCATTATTACCACTACATATTAAACACATATAAGCTCACTGGTGATTTTGCACAGTAAATAAAATGCCTATGTTTGTGTTGCTGACATTGTGACTTCTAATTTCTATCAGCAGCACTGTAAAGGAGTAAGTAAGCTTCTCTACAATGGCAAATCGGACCACTCTGAAGAAGTTTGTTTACACCGCAACAAGTGAATTATATACGCCAAAGTCACTCTTAATAGAAGCCAATGGGCAGCGGAAAATTGCATCAATAAACATTTGAATTATGGGCATTATGAGAATTGTGGGAAAGATGGGGATTATACAGTGAATTGAAAATGACAAATATTACATTTTAACAAGACAGGTGTTAGGATGGGGCTTGGCACCTGTATTGACTCACCAGTGCTGGTCTGAATAGTGGATCAACACAGTAAAAAGGCAGTTTTGGCTACTTTTGTTTTCCATGAGGTTTTCTGGTCTGATGCATAATCAGAGCTATGAATACTCCACCAACACTACCCCTCCACTCCATTGATAACAAATTACCACACATTTTTGCATATGTACTAACAAAAATATGTGTATTAACTTTTAATAGCCCATTGGAATCTATCATGAGTCAATATTTTGATATACACCTTCTGTAAATACATTGAATGTGCTGACATTACTGTCTATGGTAATCGACTGTACAGCACAGAACAGGCAGACAGAGAAGCTTTCAAGTTGAAAAACTGTCTACCTGTTTAAGTGCAGGGGCAATGACAGATAATGGCGTAGGGAACATGCATGTTTCTATTTATCTAGAATTAAACATCTGGTGGTACCTTATCAGGAGATCTGAATCTGTTTTATCTTTCATTTTATTTGTATGTATGAGTACTCAGCCTCTTAAACCCACTGCAAATACCACTCTGCTCAAATTCACATGTGCTTCATTAAGCCACTAGAATCACTGATGTATGCTGCACTGGTTGTGCGGTTGTCCGGCAGTGATTACAGCACGTAAAGCCTGAAATCCTAGGATGACACAGAATCCAAATGACCGTGATGTCATCAGCCTGGCAAAGTCCTTCAGTGATCCTTATGCGAACCTTATTGATGTGTTCAGCATGCTCTTAAGGGGAAGCACAACAAGCTTAAGTGCAAAATTATCTGCAAACCCCACCACCCCCTCAGCCCTGAGAAGAGCCATTTGAACAGAGCTTTATCTGAATGTTTTAGTATGAACTTGGTTGAACTAGGATTTTATAGGCTCGTAAATGTATTTTATAGAAAACTTTACCTTTCAAATAAAACATTTTGGAAGCGCAGCTGTTGAATTATTCTTTCAGAGAGGAAGAAGCAGTCCCTTTCCCAAGGGAGGAATGGACAGAGTTTAAAAACATAGTTTGTCAAGATAGTGAATGCATAAGAAGAAAGCATATCACCCAGCAGAGCTGCAGGAAATACACAAAATACTAGGACGGCAATTGAATAGCTATACACAGCAATTGCAATACCTTCCAATGTAGTAAAACAGGGGCACAGTAAGGGGGGGTTAGAAGCATTCTTCGAGCCCATAAGACACAGGGGCTTGTTTTTTCTTTTTTTTTTGCATGTGATTTTAAAACGTCATGAAAGATCCTTAATTTAATCTCTCTATTAATTAAGAAAAAATTTAATTCAGGTTTTAGTTGCCAACAGCAAAGCACCCTGCATTCTGTCACCCCTCCAATGACTCTCAATATAAATAGTCAATGGTTTAACGCGGTCACACGGTCACAGACTGTAAGGAGAGAATCAAAAACTATACTAGTCAAAACTGCTCAGTAAATAGTTTGGCTTTAACAGACTGCAACACTTATTAAAAGCAACAGACATTACAATTACATTCTGGCCAGCTGTGTACAGTATAGTTATATATTATGTTTATATCCTGCAATCCTAGTAATTCCTAATACATTGGCAAAATCAGAATTTGGAAACGGTTGTATAAACTCACCTGCTACTTTATGACACCTTGCTTGTAAAAGGTTGGACCCCCTTTTGCCTTCAGAACTGCCTTAATTCTTTGTGGCAGACTTTCAACAAGGTGTTGGAAACATTCCTCAGAGATTTTGGTTGGTTATCTGAGTTACTGTTGCCTTTCTATCATCTCGAATCAGTTTCTCCTCTGACCTCTCACATCAACAAGGCATTTTCGTCCACACAACTGCCGCTCACTGGATACTTTCTCTTTCTCTGACCATTCTCTGTAAACCCTAGAGATGGTTGTACGTGAAAATCCCAGTAGTCCCTAAGTCTGGATATCAGTGAGTAACATTAAGAACTCTCACTACGGAAATGCATATTTTCTGCAGTTTATTATTTTTTAAATGGAAAATATTAGGATCCTGACTAGCATTTTGGGCTGTCTTCAAAAGGAGCTAAAATCCTCACTGAAACTGTCATTTCTGAAACATTTAATAAAGTTTTGTTAGTGATCGTTTTTTGTTAGTGAAGAAATGGGTAACACTTTATTTGCAGTGGTCCATTGTAAATGATTAATAAACTCCTAACAGATTATCAGTAACACATCAATGACATATCAGTGAAGCGGCACTGGTGAAGCATCTGAATACACTGAAGTAAATATCTTGAAGATGTTCTGTTGACACATTACTTACATTAAATAGATATATTGTTAATATGTTACTTCTATTACAGAAAACCTGACCTTACCAAACCTTACTCAACACCCTGGCCCTAATTCTAAACCTAACCTTAACCTCAACTCAAAACCAAATCCTAACCTTCACCCTTGTCCTAATCTTAACCCTGACCTGAATCTCAATCCAGAACCTAATCTAAACCCCCATATTTTTTTGACATATTACCGAGATTCTTATCTAAGAGGACCCCTCAAAATAAAGTGTCACCAACAAATGGAATGTTGAATCATTTATTTGAACAAAATAAGCATAATTCATATATGGGGAAGTTTTCAGGCTAAAGTCTGAGTCGGTTTAAACCCACAATGTGTTCTAAACTCTGACTTTGAATCACTATGGTTCAAAGTCAGAGTTAAATAGCTGCATTTAATAATACAATGTTTGTAACTGACACCATCTGAAAGATAGCCTGCATGTTTTGGTGGAATATTTTCTCTCAGACTTATATCCTTTCTATAAATTCTGATCTCAGCTCCAGCTAAGCTCTCGCCCTCTACCAGGTAAATTATATGACACTATATTTCCCATAGCGGCGGCCCGTCAGTGCACTTAAATTACACGCTGTTTAATGCACTCTTGTCAAATGTAATATTTTCAGCCACCATTAGCACATTCGCTCACCCCTATCCATTCCACTTGCGACTTCACCAATTAATCAGAGCGCCTCGTTATTTTAGGAGACATCAAAAGAAATGAGAGCAGTTTTTTGAGGGGGGGACAGTTATAAATTTGCTCCCACCGCAGCAAGCGCTGGCACATTTGTCAAAACCTTCTCCTTTTAGCAACAGGAAATTAGCGGGAGAAAGTGGGGGAAACTATTTACAATTTGAAAGCTAACATTTGTACAGTAATTAATGAAGGTCTTATGAAAAGCGCTCCCCTGGGAGGTAGGCGAGGAACATTTATGACACAGTAGGCCAGAAATGGGTGGAGATCGGCTCCTTTATCTAGCTGTACAGGGTAACGACTTCCAATCAAAGGTTGCTGCTTAATAAGGTAAGTAAAATCACTGCAAATAGTTATTTACTTATTTGTTTGTTTGCCTACTTACTTACTAACCAAGCTTGATGAGTCTGACATTTGTAGGCAGCAAAAACATCGGTTTCAGAGACAGATTATTACGAATTTGAACGCAAACATCTCTTTTATAATCCATGCACATAGAATATGGCCCTTTTGAAAACAGTCTGACGAAATTCATCATCATTTCTCTTGCATTTTCCTCTACTTACTCCCCAATAAACGATTTCCTCACTCCAGGTTTATTTACAGAGCACTGCAGCACTACAATCTGCAAAGTTGAGTGCCTTTTCAGTCAGCTAAATATTTAATGAATCCCTAAAATATGTGGCTTTTGGCTTTTCATTTGAGTCAGTTAAGCTGGCTTGTGCAGATTAGCACAAGTACTGCTGAGGGACAAGTTCCAGAGAGGAGGGGGCAGTTCATGTCCTGATCATCCATGTCCGGTCTGACTTATTTGACTTATTTTCTTGTATGCCCACCTTACATAATCTCTTTACAATTAAGAGCATCTATAGTGCACCTAAAGTATATAGAGAACACAAAGTATGTGTTTATTTAATGCATTTTATAGGAATACCCCTAAAAGATCGATAGCATGCTACTCCAGGGTGTTGCTAATAAAATAATCCTCCTTTGTACTAAAATAAAGCTCTGCTGATCGTTCTAACACAGTTTTAACAATAAATAGTCTGAAATGCTGGAGTTATTGTATAACTGCTAACCCCCCCTTAACCCTAAAAATTGGCATATAAACAATCTTGCCTAGCCAGTAGCTAACAAAAGGCAAAGAGAAAGATTTAAGACAAGCATCAATAATTTAGAGATGAACAGACTTTTAATTTAAATTTGTGTTTATAATCAACTCAACTGGCTTCCTGATATAATCTTCAACGAGGAACTTTCAAACTGTCAGATTCTGTCGGATTCTTTTTTACATTTTCCTTTTCCACCTTAAACAGTACAACAGTGTCATTCAATTGTGAACAAATTGAGAGAGAAACTGTTTCGCTTTTGAGGGAAAGTTTCTTGCCAGAGATGCAAGAAAAGCCGCTATAGCTAAGCTAAAGCTTAAAGCTTAGCCGAAACTAGTAGCACATACTGAGACATACTTATGGCCAAGATGGTAAATAGAACAAATGTTGAGGCTCCCCTGACCTAAAATGTCCTTTTATACTATATACTTTAGCATAACAGCTGTCTAACTAAAATGGCTAAAGAAACTCATCACTGTCACACAGCAATGATGCCAACTTTTTACATTCAGCTGTTCTTCTCTCACTACTTTTCTCCTTTCCAAAAGCCCCCCAGGGCTACACACACATATCCAGCCCCCTCACAGAAGAAAAGTCCAACAGAGAACCAGAAGCATTTCAACCAATTTACAGAAACAGTAACACAGGCGTGCTCCAACGCCACAATATTCTGTAAAAGTATATTTCCAAAGCAAAACATTTTAAGAATATTTTTTATGCTGTAAGGTAAAAGCACTCAGAAATGTATGAATGCATATCTTAACATACTGAAACACACCTAAATAAAGACATATTTAACTGTCCTAAACTTAAATGTTACTCAGAAGTATAATTTCAAGCAATGACTTTTAAAATACACTTCAGTGTGTTTTTTTTTACCAGTACAACTAAGAGGAGTATATGCATGAAAATATGTCTCAAGTGTACCAAAATGTTAGTTTTAAACTGCTCCAAAGTTGCTCCAATTTAAAAATGAAAAGAACGTGTAGGCTTACAAAATTCAACATTGCTTAAATATAATTTCAGTCATTTCAGCTACTTCTAATCAGATTTTAAAAATAATGCTGATGTTTTAACATAAAAAAAAACACTTCAATACATGTTTAAAATGCATTTAAGTGCCTTGTAATTGCAACTTATTGTAACTCAATAAGTAGAATATCTGTAAAATTTTCTAAGTTGTAATGACAATTGAATATAACACACATAATTGAATATAAAACAACATACTTAATCTACTTAAATTGTCAAAAAGCATTCAATGCAGAACTAAATGTGTTTTATATATTTAATAATTATAATTTTAGGTATATATATATATATATATATAATTTTTTTTTAATCATGGCTTAAGTAATAATTTAATGCACAAAGTTGTCATAAATTGTTCCAAAATATATCAGATATATTCCTAAACACTATGTATTAAAGTATGCTTAAAGGTTTAACATTGAAAAAAGTACTTTGACACTGCAAAACAATGTATATTACATCTAGTAATTTTATCTTAAATATAATCATTAAATGTTTATTTCTCCTACTGAGATTATTATGGGCTTAATTTAAGATAATTTAACTTATTTCCAAAAGTTTTCACTTGCTGTAAAAGATTTTATTAACTGAAATGATCTTACTATCTTGGAAGTTAATTTTGCTTGTTTTAAGAAATGTGCTTGAAACCAGCAAAATCATATGCCAGTATAGTGAGATAATCTTACTGGATATTAAAATGAATCTAATGAAATAACCTAAAACAAGTAAATGTCTAGAAATAAGCACTAAGCATTTTTTTCACAAGAAAAAGAACGCCTGGTAAAACGGCTATGCGTTGTACAGAAAATGTCCTATAACTTGGTAATTTAAGAATGAAAAGGTTCTTTAAAGAATTGTACACACATTTTCTACCATGAAGATTATGCAGAAGAATAAGAAGAACACGAAGAAGAGCCACCACCATTGTTGTTGTAAATTATGATGATTATATTGTTCTTATTGATGCAAAGAGGAATATAGTTAACCCACCTTAATAACCTCATTGAGGCTTTATCATAATTAGAATGTAAATTTTTAGAACTGCAGAGAAACATTTAAGAGTTCAAATGCAAAAGTTGTCATGGTTCTATTTATGACCATTGTCTTTCCTAAAGAATCCTTTTTTCACAGCTGTATCGAATGCAGTCATTACAATCTAAGGGGGAAAAAAAGCTGTTAAATGTAAAAGCTAACCTCAAAACTTCATTTAACAAAGTTGTATCCCAAAGGCAGTGGGGATTCACAGGCTTAATGGAATCACCTGCCAACTAAAACAAGGCAACTCAGTCCTCCCACCACTTACATAATACTTCAAAGCGGCGGGGAAGGGCACGCGGCTATGCAAGTCAAGTAGAGAACACAGCTTAAGTGCAGTTCAGTGTCAGACAAGCTTTAGGAGTGTTCACTGTAGCTTAATCTGCAGTGTCATTACATGAGAGTGGAGAAGGATCCTAAGCCTCGTGTGAGCACATGCATAAGCTATTCATGCTCACTGATGTGCCGTTTCTTACACTTTGGAGTGGAAGAAGTGGAGCTTCTCACATCAGATTTGAGTTATGCTCTAACTATAGAGCTGTCACAATAACTCAAATGAATTTGGATATTTAAAAATTTAGATTAAAATAACCCAATAAAGTGTGCTTTCTTGATAAATCTGCAGTGACTGGTTGCATTGTGCATGATAGTAAGACATGTTAAATTCTCCTACTACTCTTATACTTATTCACAAAGAGCGTGTACATATATATACAGCACTGTGCAAATGTCAGAGACTACCCTTCATTTATGTCATTTCCAGTTAAAATGGCCATTAAGTGGAGCACTAAGTCATTTTTTTTTCAGGAATTAGATACCAGATAATCCACTTTTACAAGAAAGTGGAAAAAATTTAGTTTCCAAAACTGGTAACTGGGGTTTAAAAAATGTATTAAAAGATACAGAGAAAAAGTTCCTAAGAACCGGGCAAGACCACCAAAACTGTCCCCCATCAGATAAACGGCACTAAAGCTTTCGTCTTTGAGACACAGGAGAAAATCAAGCTTCACTTTTGCTATACATCTGAAAATTCCACAGGTGTTTCTGTCCGTCCTTCCACTGAGAGATGAACTCAACACTATGAGTCTGAAAGGATGTGTTGCTGCCCTTACTGAGAAAAGGACACAGACGAAAAAAAGAAGTACATTTGCAAATCAAACAAAGAAGCTGCTGGTGTTCTCAGAACAATGGACTGACCACCCCGGAGTCCAGATTTCAATATCACTGTGTTTGAGATTACTCAAAACCAGAAAATGCAACCGACTTCTAAGACTGAACTTGCGGGGTATGGAAAAATGAGGAAACTGAAAGTTAGTCTCCTGAAAAGAATGGAAACTGTAATAAAGGTAAAAGATAAACACACCTTGTAAAATACTTTGAACACTTGAGTAATCATGAATATAATCGATAGGTCACTTGCCCACTAATATAATTAGTCGCTATCCTAGGTAATTATCAAGCCATTCATTTTATAGGACTGAAAATAATCAACACTATATAGTACAAACCACTGGCCTCTGATTAAATAACCTATGTTCAAATCAAGACTCTGCTGCTCCTGTGTCCGTTTTCTCTACCCTTTCATCATTCTTGACTGACAACATCAGACTTAAGCGTACTGCTGAGCTTTGAAGACATTTCAGACTCATCTAAGAAACAGTATACCCTTGACTCTTTTGCTGCAACGAGACTAAAACGCAGCTTAGACAACATATTTGCTTAAAGTTAGCAGTAAAGGTAATTCCTGCAGTGGTCACATTAAACAGTAATCAAGACATTTGTGTCATTGAGCAAAGCTGATCCAGTCAAACATGGACCTTAATAAGCCTGTTACAGACTGTCTGCTAGGGGAGACGTCCTGAGGCTGGCAGCATTAGCCTGCTCAGCAGGACATTTCAATATAATCACAGTCCAATTATTATTAAAACCTGCCATTCGTGAGCTCAAACGCAGCAGCGGCGCATCCAGAAATTTCCAATTGGGTTCAACGTAATTTCTCATTCTGCGCTCCCCATTAGTTAATGAAATATAGTCATTTGGAGCTTATTATGTTAAGTAGGCAATCTGGCCAATTGGACTCCAAGCAAGCTGACATATGTCTGCCCTTGATAACTAACATATGTTTGTCAGTGCAGTGGTAAGACTCAGTGAGTCTCATTGTGTTGGTAAGGCTGGCTAAGCAATTTCAAATGCTGCCACTCTTAAAAAATGTATTAATCACTGTGTTGTAAACATGTCTACTCACCTACAGCGGTACTGTGGTAGTGTGTAAAGTGATGTTTTCCTGGTATAAAGTCTATGAAAAACCCCTTCAGATGATTTATCTTGAAGGTGGTAGTACATTTAAGGTGCATGGAAGTATGTAGAGGCCATGGTATCTTGAAATAATCAGTTAATTATCTTGATATCTTGAGATAACAAAGTTGTTACCTTGAGATATGAGTTATCTTGTTATCTCAAGATAACAAAGTTGTCATCTCGAAATAACAAATTAATTATCTTGATATCTTGCGAGAACAATGTTCTTGTAATGAAATAACAAGTTCATTATTTTGTGATCTTAAGATGACAAAGTTATTATGAGATCACAAGATAAGTTAATTATCTCAGGATAACAATCCAGAAAATTATAGCAACAGCTCATATCCTTAGGTAGGCTTTATGATTATTTTTCAATTTTTTCTACTATTTTTTCTATATATTAGGGTAGTGCTATATCACTAATGCTAGGTATCACTACAGATGTATTTATTAGCCTGTACATAGATGTCGAGTAGTCATATGCTTTCCTAATGGCCATGCAACCTGCGCAATGCATGCTGGGCATGCTGCAGTGAGACAGCACTTACAGACAAAAACTCAAAAACGATATAAAATACATTTTGTTAAACCAATAAAACTGAAGGAGACAATCCTACATTACTGAATATTACATAACACACAGAATAACATTTAATGCTAGTTTTAGGCTGGAATGCCTTCCTCTAAGGTCCTAAAACAGGACTCCATGAAGCAATGCCACAAGAGATACATCACCTTTTACTCCCTAATGAACCTTTCAATTGAGTATTTTCAAATAAATTCTTTAAAAAAATCATCCACATAAATTACATTAACCAAAACGGGTTCTTCTATGGTGTTACTTTAAGGAACCCTATTTAGCGAAAAGCCTTATTTTGTGAAAAGCTCTTCACGTGAATTAAATCACACATTTTTATACCAATGGAATAAAACCTTCAATGATTTTCTGGGCACAGATGAAGACTAATCTTGGACTAAATTACTCTCTTCGTGGAGATTCTCCACTGACAATCGCACGCAGCTCTGAAGTGAGCTTAATTTGTGTCCAGAAAAACCACCCCCTCCACAAATTTGTTACATTTAATGCATTTCCACGTCTTTTGCATCCCAAATGGTCGCCTTAATCGGGGCCATTCACTGAATCCATGCAAATCGTCAAAGCACGCTCGACTATTAAGCCATGTTAATGAGCTGAAGGTTTCTCGCTTAAAGGATTCTGCTGGCAGTCAGAGACAATAGTGGCAGTAGGCTGCAGAGAATGGGGCTAATGCTGTGTGCTTAGAGAAAACAATCTTATCACACTGACACTGTCAGGATTACGGGACAGATTGAACCCACCTCAAGAGCTTTACTGTGCTGTTAATAAAGGCAGAGTCTTTCAATTAGGGGCCCTTTTAAGCAGGCAGGTGAGAGAATGAGCTGTGGGTCAGCAGTGGAGAATGAGACAGCTCACTCTGATGAGATTTCCAAACATCTGACCACTCCGGCATGAAGACGGAATTAGATGTGACAACGGCGACGGGGCGTCGGTGCAGACTCACGCGCTGTCATGCAAACAAACACACGCGAACGCTCTCAAACAAAGCTAATGCCGTCTGCGGCCCGGGGCTCAAGCTTTCCTTTCACGGTTCCTTGTTGCTGGAGAGCAATTGAACAGCATTGTTCGCTGCTGAGAAACATCAGTTTCTTTGCGCTTCATTTAAAGAACACGGTCAGTGGCCAGGTCTCTTTGATGAAACAATATATAATGTACATTAGGCTGCCACTTTTCTTTGCTCTGCTCCTCCCCTGGAGCAATGAAAACCATTACATCAAGGACCCTATTACAAAAATCCTTAGTATTTATGTGAGTGTGACATCAATAAGGCTGTAGAACAAGGGCGTCCAATTTTTCTCTTAGAAGGCCTTAGTCTTTCGCGGTTTGGTCATTTCCTTGCTCAAAGCCACTTACTGAACCTCATAACTAACTGCTTAGCTGAATCAGGGAAGTCTAACAACTATAATGGACTAACCCGTTTTCACAGCAGCAATAAAGTGCAATGTTGTCCTTTCTTGTAGGACCCACAACTGAGCTATACATTATATGCAATATATTTGTATGATGGAAATCATACTGAATACTTGTCTTTGTATGTGGGCAAGACAGTCCACATCTCTAAAAGTTCTTTTATTGTTGTTTTTTTTAATAATTTTTTCCCAATTTTCTCCCCAATTTAGTGGTGTCCAATTCCACCCACTAGTTAGGAGTCCCCCAATCACAAGATACCATCAGCACTAAGAGGGCGAAGGTTACCACTGGCTTCCTTCAAGACCTGTGAAGCCCCACCACA
This sequence comes from Pygocentrus nattereri, assembly GCF_015220715.1. Classification (NCBI taxonomy): domain Eukaryota; kingdom Metazoa; phylum Chordata; class Actinopteri; order Characiformes; family Serrasalmidae; genus Pygocentrus; species Pygocentrus nattereri. The sequence continues at coordinate 25,751,228 of NC_051228.1, read as the reverse complement.
TATTTTCACACTGCCAGCCACTCAAATGTCATAGGACAGCCGAAAGCGCTTGGAGAAAAGTGCCAACTGCCAGATCTGTTATGTCACCTAACCTGTGTTGACTAGCTTTGCGCTGAGTGATGGGGGAAGAGGGGGGCCATCCTACCCACCCAGAGAGGGATGCCAACTGAGCTCTCTTGGACTCGTGCCCATTTTATTATTTTTAAGTGAGATTTTATGGTAGTTGTCCATGATTTTTTGATACCAAGAAAGCTGCAGTTGTGCTGTCCATTGTGCTGTGCTACTATCTTTATGGAAACTGTGTGAACTGTTTTCACAGCAGGGTGTTCTGACTCCTCCCTGTTTTCCCATCATTGCTTGCTAGCAGCTCAATATAGAGTCACAAAATCATTACACACAGAGAGACAAAAGTGTCCTAGTTAACCTGATTAATTTACACTATCCAATATAATTTCAACTTTTAAGGCAGAATGGCCACTGCAAAAAAAATTAAACCTCCAGGATTGGATCTGGACACCTTTCTATTGTGTGTAGAATGCCCGTGTGTTTGTGAGAGTACAGTTCTAAGAATTAAGGTTTCTAAATGGTTCTTGGTTTGGAACCTTCAATTAGTATAGAACCATTTACATCCCATTCATCAAAAGCTTCTTCAGGCAACTGAAAGTGGTTCTTCCACGGTTTCACTCCAAAGAACCCATTTGGCTCCTTTATTTTTAAGAGTGTTGCTCTCAACATCCAAAGAGAAAGACTCTTATCGAGCCGAAAACATGCAGGCAAGTTGCAGAAGGCCAAGACGCAGGCAGAGAGCAGCTCCAACCAAGCTTGCTAGCCATGTAATTATTAATATTGTGGAGTAGCTGCTGGAACAGTGGGGTTCCTGTACCTGGGGTAGAGGAAGTATTCTTTATTTCTTACTTCTCTCTTTTTTTTTCTTTATTATTTAGTTTAATATGAACAACAAGCGGAAGTACACAGTGGCCATCAATTCTACATCCAGACCACTGAAATAAGTTAGTGGCCCATTGCTTTCCAAATAAGGCTTAACATAATCTCCTTCTCTAAAACATTCCCAACCCTTTCAATAATAACAGAGTGTGTCCACTATCAAACACTTGCTAATGCGGTCCCTCTATCGAAAGTGAAGGGAGGGAGAAAAATCAGGCAAATAAAGGGCATCCTAGCACGCTAACGCGATTTGCAACACACACGCTATGGAACACGGGACTATATTGAAAAGGCTTTCAGAAGAGAAGAGACTGTCCACTCTGTCAGCATGCTTTATTTATTCATTTACCTCTTGCGTGTAATGGAAATATAAAAGGCCACATTGATTAGTGTTTAAGGATCAGCAGTTAATAGATTAAAAGCCCATGCAAGAGCTAGAGAGGAGACTCAGTATTTTCTGGGGACAGCGTCTACTTGAAAGGGGTGCAGTTACTAGTTTATGCTTTGAAGTAGTTGGTCCTACAATGAAAAGTTCCGCATAAAAAGATGCTGTAGCACAGTTATCTAAAAAGGTATGCATATGAACATTTCAGAAGCAAAAATATATTTTTGCCTGCTAACTATGTGAGCAAGATGTGGTCAAAAATGTATTAACTCATTTTAAAAATGAATAAAAATAATGTATGGCATTCTGTGATGTTTTATTGCTCTACTACAACAGTCCCAACAAGAAAACAAGTCAAGCAAAGAATAAAGAAAGAGAGAACACAAGCAGAACATCCAAACTTTGTATAAAGTGCATTTACATTAGCAATTCATTCTGCATTAAAATGTTCTAGCCTAGTATAGATGGAATACAATGTCACTTCTCATCACCTCCACCATTATAGCTGCCAATAGAAAGGCTTGATTAGTGGCAATGACAAGATCAGAATGTGATATAGGCCTGCCGTCATGCTCTTCTTCAGAGTCTGACCAAACAGGATGCAGGTTAAAAATGATCTTTTAGATATTATCTAGTGTTTAAACTTCCTGTATATACTAAAGTAGAAACTTGGTAACACTTAGCAACATAAAAAGAGAGTCATTACTTAGTGAGTTATATGCTGAATGATAGTTATTGTAAAAAAAAAAGTGTTGATCACAGATAACAGTCTGGATACAACATTGACCGTGACCAATTAGATTGTGTCTCTAAGCTAACTATTATATAAAACAAAATTGGAGCCCAAAACTTTGCAATAGCAAGATAATATTCCCAAATCAGCTTTGACGGAAAGTTAGTGCTAACTGAAGCCACTTTTCCACTGTACCAGCTTGACTCAACTCAACTCTTCTTGCCTTTTTTGTTTTTTTATTAGGCAAACCTGGTACATGGTATTATTTTTGGTAGTGCCTCCATCAAGATTCCAACCAAGCTGAGTCTACACAAAAAAATGTGATGTGGAAATATGGGAGAATCGTCACTATCACCCTAAACGCATACGCTAATGTTAGCTACCAGGTTTGTATTGAGCGGGGTACTGTATCTGCAGTAGAAAACGAAGTAGCTGGTACTAAAATCGAGTAGAGATGGGTCGAGACAATTTGGGTAGATACCATGCAATGGAAAAGTGGCTTAAACGCAACGCACAATTAGACCAGCCTCAATATTGCCCTGTAATTTGTTGCGCCAAATGACAATGTAGGCTCATAAAAATGCTATGTTCAACAAGTCTGGCAGTACACTGAACACTACAAACACTACGAACCATCAAACATACTAGATAAAGCTAACTATATAACAGTTAAAGGCTATTCATGTAAATATTGACTAATAATAAAGTCTTTTGCCTGCCAGAGGAAGCAGAAGCTTCAGATCACTGTTCTAGCACCAGTTTCAAACTAGAGGTCAAAACTGCAGGAACCTAACTTAATTTGGAATCACAAAAAAAGACCAATCCCACCATCAGCCTGTTGCACACAGACACAAATTAGTGTGCCATTGAGGCACAACGTATCTAGGGGCTGCCTTTTCAAAGACATCCAGCAAGCATCCAAGTTGAACGAACCTATACGCCTGCACTCAGTGTCAGCCTTTGTGCCTGCCAGACAGGGCTTCCCTGGACCACTCAGTCACTTTAAAGAGGAGTACAAAGTACTAGTTTCCATTCAAGAGAGCGACTGCAGGGGAACTGGGACGGATGTCATAGCACAGCGTTGCAATCTCTTTGCTGTCAAACGCTGAGGAAATGCACCACTGACATGCAGACGCAGGTTCAGCCCCATGCTCGGGTTAAATAGGTTC